>NW_024086671.1:0-9932 GCF_009730915.1 Dioscorea cayenensis subsp. rotundata
TATTGGATTATGATGATCTTTTGTGCTTAATTTCTATCTGTATTATTAGCATTGCCAGCAGGATCTCAATATTATACCTTACAATGATCCTTGACACACACACACACACACATATACACATACACACATATATAAGCATGAGATCATTGATTATTACCTATTAATTAATTACACATTTATTTGTATAAGAAATTAAATTTCTATCAATCTCTTTAAATGCGTGAAGCATTTAGTCTAATTAGCAATTCAATAATGAGTTATGTACACAGTAAATAATGATCGAGTGACTTACATTTCCTTTACACGCAGATTACAAGTGTATGCTTCAAGATTCTTCTTTAACTAATAGTCTCTGGGCTTCACATGCTTTCTTAATTTGATGTTTCTTCTCTTAATCTTTATTGTTATATTTATAAATGTCTATTGTTTATTAATTTAATTTGATAGATACAAATGTCTATGATTTTAGTAGAGCAAGACAGTCAGGCAAATAAAGAACAAATAAAATAACTCAATGTAATTGAATTTACTTTCATGTATTATTTTACTTTATTTATTTCTCTCAATTTCATTGATGGATCACAGAGTACTTGTTGCTGGATCTTTTGTTGTAATGGAATGGTACATCATTTGTACGGATAATTTCTATCATTTGTATGAATGGAATGATAGATTTTTTGTGCTTAATAATGTAATTCCTCTATGATTTTTTTGTATGGATAATTTGTGTCATTTGTTTGAAAATTTGTACCATTTGTCCAATTAGTCATTCAGGTCATGTAGGTCATGTAACAAAAAATTCCGTATCTAACAACTATGTTAATCAACAACATAAAAATGGCGACTAAAATTCTATTACTAATGAAAAACAACAACACAAAAAATACTAGTTTATTTCTAGTAAAAATTGGTGATGGAAATTCCATTGCTACTAGAAACATTATTATGAAAAATATAAATTCCATTGCTAATGAAGGCATAGTAACATAAATCCCATTACAATAAATAGCTACAAAAAAAAACTCCGTTGCTAATAGGAAAATATTGAAGGAAGTTCCGTCGCTAGAAAACAAATTATTGACAATAAAAGAAAATTTTTACCAATATAAGAATAATAGCAACAAACATTCTATTGCTAGTATACATAGACTGAAAGAAAATATAAATTTTGTTGCTAATAAAAAACAATAACCAACATTCCGCTACTAATAGAAAAATAGCAATGGAAAAGTAGCAATGGAAATTTTGTGAAACCCTTCAAAAATGAATATTTTATTATTATGTTAATGACAGATTATTTTCACTTGGCAATAAAATGCTCCATTTATAAACAACAAGAAATAATGATAAAATTTTAATTTACTAATGGAATTAAAATTGTGACTTAAATATCCCAATCTAAATATTTCCATCATTAATTCTATTGCAAAATTTTATTAGCAATGGAAAATTTGTTTTTACCAAAGGAAAAAATTTGTTGCCTTTTCTTGCTTTTCTTTACAGTGCAAGAAACTGAGCTCATGAGTGACAAGGGACTAAAAGTTTTGTCATCAAAAGAGTTGGTGCCAACCATGAGGTCGGACTAGATTGGATTTTGTGTAAATTTCATGCGTGGCAAGTAGAAGCATATTACTTTCTTGAAGGTTGGGCAAGAGCTCAAGGAGGGAAAGTTAGAACTAGTGTATACTAACTTGTGGGGGTCGGCATCAGTCCAATCTCATGGTCGTTCATGATACTATGTCATCTTCATTGATGATTCCAGACACAACGTATGTGTTTATTTTTTTAAGCACAATATAATGCGTTTAAGGTGTTTAAAAGGCAAAAGACAGAGGTTGAGAATGAGTCCAATCTAAAGTTTAAATGCTTGAGATCAAACAATGATCACGAGTATGATAGGGCCAACTACAAGACATACTATATTGTATATGGAGTTAAATTAGTATTGGATGTCCCAGATCGACCATAACAAAATGGGATTATAGCAAGGATGAATCAAACCCTTAATGAGCTTATTAGGGTCATGCCACCTTGATAAGTATATAATTGAACATGATTTTTATATTGAGGGTTTTTGGAAAGATCTTTTGACAACCAAGCAAAAGGAGAAAAGGGTTATGAGTCCGCCATGAAGTAGGGCATTTCAGAGTTGAGATTTCTCCTCTTGTCATTCTTCCGAGTGTGTTAGCATAGAATTCCATGTCTAATGCAATCATAGAGAGTAGCTATAGGAAGAAATTCCAATTTTACTTCGTATGGGATTAGGGGAAATTGCTTCAAGAGAATATTTACTTATCCTTTGAATCTGTGTTTTCTCTAGAAAGAGTTAATAGATGTATAGCAGTCAATGGGTAGTTTGTATCAGCACTGTATGGGATTAGTTACTATTCACCTTGAGAAAGGGGGTAGTATGATTTAATAACTCTCTTGGTTCAACTAGATTAAAAGATTTAATATAACAATTATCCAAAACCTAACAAAAGGGGAAGTCTATTCCTAGACACCCTTTCTTTATGCTTGTTTCATCGTATATTCTATTTGCATTTATCATTCTTAGTTGTTATTTTTACTTCTCATTTATAGTCCATTACTCTGATTAGGTTAATTATCGGGTTTAGATTTAGTTTTAGTATTGTCTAGTTCCCTTTGGATCAATAACCCTGTTTATAGCACAATGTATTACTTGATTGCCACATGCACTTGCGTTCCCCATCACACCTTATGTTGGTCTACTTAAGGCATTTTGGGTGGATGCAATCAACATGTTAGCTTACCTCATCAACCCAAGTCCCTCATTATTAAAGTTTAAGTTGCCAGAAGAGAAGTGGATGAGTAAAAAAGTATCTCTATCTCACTTGAAAAATCTTTGGGTGTATGCCATATGAGCATGTACCTTGGACAAAAAGGATAAGTTACACATGTTAAGGGAAAAAGTGTAATTTAATTGGGTATAGGACTAATCATTTTTGTTATTAGTTTGGGGTGAGAAAAATAAAAAAAAATTAATTATGTCTGGGCATGCTACTTTTAATGAAAATAAGTTATACAAAGAAAGGTCTAGATCTAATGCAAATGAAGTGAGAAATTTCATTATAGATAATACTAAAAACCCTGAAGATAATTAAGATGATACTGACATAGCTAAAGAAGACATTGAGGCTAATGGCAATGTGGCTAATGGTCTAGCTAGTAACCAAGACGAAGAATTCTACATATAAACTTCGGAGTTATGGAGGTTTACTCGGATTTGTAAGCCAACTTATCGATATTGACTTTTCCTAGATTATTTACTCTTAAAGCATTCCAATGAGAGTAAAGACTACCATAAGGTGCTAGAGAGACTAGTGATTTGGTCAAGTGGGAGCGATCAATGAAGGAGGAATTTGGGTCCTTGAAAAGAACAAGATAAAGGTCTTGTCTAAATTACCACTGGGAAGAAAGCACTACAAAACATGTGAGTGCATTCACTACAGAGCTATTCACCTTCGCCGGTGTTTTATTTTACCATTACTAGGGTTTATAAATGCCACTAAACTAAGTGGTGGCGTTTCAACAACATGCCGGCATAAACGCTGGTGATGAGGGTGTCGCTGAAGGCCCGCTGTTTTTATTGGAAATGTCAGACATCTAGTGGTGTTTCCTCCATAAATACCGGCAAAAGTACTAGCATTCCGGATAGTGAACAGAAGTATTATTAACAGCGTTTTGATCAATAAACGCTGCCACTGTGGCGTTTTAGCATAAAACACCATCATGTTTTCAGTGTTTACATATGAAAATGACGGCAAAGGGTTGGGTGGTTTAGTTTGAGAGGTCGGAAACATGCCGGCATTTTTTTACAAAAATGCCAAAAATATGGCAGGCATTTTTTTCCCTAAATGCCGCAATCTAGCGAGATAAACTATTATATTTTTTTGCCGGCGTTTTTTGGAAAGGCCGCGAGTTTCCAATATTTTTCTGTAATAATATCCTAATTTTGTTTTTGCTTATTTTTCACCTAAATAAAACCAAAACATTATTTTGATGAACTTGAATTCATAATATAAAAGTTAAAGATTAACCATTTCTGAAAGTGTACACAAAACCAAACATTCAAATATATGAGTCATGTCAATCAAATAAATATATAGTATATAAACCAATTTAAAGATCACCAAATCATTTACAAACAAAAGTTTGTACCAATCATGAGACAAAATTATAAAAAACCGCATACACAATCACTATTTAATGTCGATACATCACCAAAACACAAAAATAAAACCAAAAGCATGTCTCAATCTATAAAAATGTAGAAGTGGAAGTGCCATCACTGCGATCCAGAAGACTGATCCTACAATTACAATTTTAAGCATTAGATATAATAGCTATATATATAATAATATTTTTTAACTTTCAATTACCTAAAATCGTGAACTAAAATAGGCTATGTTAGCCTCAGGTATCTTAGGTCCAATAGATTGATTCTGCAACTAGAATTAAATGTTTAGAATGTAGAATTAAAGATGGAAATAATTTACAAGTTTGAAATATCTGAGATTGTGAACTTGGGTCACCTATGTCAGGGAAGGGGATACTAGTTGCAGGGAATTGATTTTGCAAGAAAGTAAAAAGAGCTTTGTATTGACCACGTTCTCGCTCATGATCTTCTTCCATCTTTTTTACTCTCTGGTCCATTTGATGGATTAAATCTCTACACTCATCTAAATGACAGATTGATGCATGCTGTGGTGCCACGACTACTAGAATATCCATAATAGCTTGTAGGAGTTAGACCCAATCCAAGTCCTCTTACTCGGCCATGTCACTCCTTTCCAATTACTTGAGTCAATATCTGCACTTCAATCATTTCCCCATCTCCATCTTCTACTTCATATTTAGCTAGCTTTCCATTTGCCTTTTCCTATATTTAAGTAAAAAATTTGTAACAAGTCTGTGATTTAGAAGGAAGCAATTAAAATGAAGAGAATTGGAGAATTAATCACTACCATAATTTCTTGAGTTTCTACATTCACATGAGATCCATCCTTTTTTGTTGAGTGGCTTTGAAAAACTCAAGATGCCCAATTTTCCTTCCACTATTAAGCTCCTAACTCACCAAAACAACATGAAGCAAAGTTTAACCACATAGCAAACCCTAAAAGAAATATCATAAACAAAGAAATTGGATCTTGAAAGATATAACAATTTTTTACCATTTCTTTTTCTTTCCTTGCAAAACATTTTGAACAAGATATGTGTGTATATTTTTGCAACTTTCTAGATGCAACTCCAACTTGTTCAGATTCCTATATAATGACATGTACATTAAGTGACACACAAGTAAGGTTTAACAATTTTAATATCATAAAAAAAAATTATTCTAACCTCTCCTTTCTTCGAATACCAAAAATCAATTAACTCATCTCATTGCCATCTAATCATCCATTCTCAATGCTTCTGCTTGTTTGCCTGCAGTCCATCTTCCTTTTTGAGATGTCATTTCTTCAAATCATATTTATAATCTCTCCATTTCTTTCCCAAAGACTTAAGCAAATAGGTTTTTGGAATTTCAAGAACAAAGTGCAACTATATGTGAAAATCATAAATTATTTTTAGTTTAATATTATAACGCTAATGACATTTATTTGAGTGTATTCATAACACAAATTTAAGTCTGTAATCATACCTCAATGAAGTTTAATAATTCTTCCTTCAATGTTTTCAACACTTTATGTCAAGTCTCATATTGAAGGCCAATCCGTTGACTAGATCGAGCGAGCATAGCTAAAAATGAAGAAAGTAGTTGTGCCTCAGGTCCAATTGGATGCCCTAGATGTTTCACACTAACCAAAACTTTCTTTTCAGGGGGTAATGACCATAAATTCTTTAAAGTTGTTCGCCTTCTTTTTGTGTGTCGTCCCGTACTAGCAACTATAATAATTAATGTGCACATAGTCAACTATAATATTTACAACAATTTTTCAAAAGACAAATTTCAAACTCAAAAACCCAAATTACCTGTATTTACATTAAGCGCTTAAGTGGCAGCTTCCACATTTTCCAATGTGTTGCCATTGTCTTGATTTGCATCTTCGTCATTGCCATTTGAATTAGTTGAAGATGAATGCATTGAGCTGTGCGGCTGAGCATCAGATTTTCGAGTAGAACTTTTAGGAACATCATTCATAGTTGTATCCTTGCTAGCAGTGTCTGGTCGAGTCAATTTTATGCCTTAAGTTTTAATTTTGGCATCTTAATATTATCTTCCATAGGAAAAAAAAATTCAAAACAAATTTGTGACTAGGTCAAGCATGTAGAAAAAGCATATCAAAATGTTGAGTTTGTATTCTTATACAGTTACACAACTCAAAACATGTGATCTGCATAATGTATTGATTAAAATATAAGACAACTCTAATCACCTTTCCCTTTATCTCCTACTTCAAATCAGATATAAACTTGTAACTCAATTAGATTTGCAATCAACACATATCTAATCTCAAGAAATTTAAGGCCCTCCAATATTTGCAAAAGACATTAATGCATCAGCCATTGCAGTCATATCTAAAAACTAATTTATATCATTTTAGCTAAGGAATTAATCATGCATTTGGATGAGTACTTTCTATATAATGTTTTGAATTCTACATGTTTTGATGACAAGCCTCAGATTTATTTTCTTGTTCCAGTTTCTCTTATACCATAGCTCCAACGTAATACACTGAATTAACCTCTCTGCACCTGAAAATTTCAGCATAACTCCTAGTAATCAGTAATTCTTTTCTCTTTACATATATATATATATATATATATATATATATTCTTGTTATAATTAACCTAATTGGCTTAATGTAGCTAGATTAAAACTTTTAAAGCATAATAGCAACACACCACTAGAACTTGCTCCAATTGCAACATTCCTAAAAAAATTAATACAGTGATTACATTGAAAAAATTAAGGTTGTAGGTGGAGTTTGGCTGTTGATTTATATTCACTAGATGATCTTCAAAACTTCATTAAATCACAGGAAAATATATTCCACAAATAAGTATATTCCTTGTGGTGCTATCTAAAAGATACATTGATAGATAATTACTTTGTGTTTTTGATAGGGACGCTAGTATAAGTGCCGATCACATAATAATAGTGTGCATAAAGCAGAGTATCGGTCCAAAAGGAAAAAAGTGAATGCTAGTAATAGCCCTAATTCCAAAAAATAGCCTAAGTGATTGAGTGATGTGTGTGCGAACAAAAGGGAATAAAATTAAGAAAAATATAAAAAGCAGGAGGAAAGTTAGAAAAGAAAATGATGCCTGGGATAGCATTCCTCTAGGGTTATAAGGTACATTACCAAGGTTGTCTAGGTTTGTAACCCTATTTCAACAGAGAGATTTTCAGAATTATACTAAACCCTGATTTCTTAGGCGATGAGTAACTAAATAGATGAAGAGCTAATACATACATTCACACAATCACATTAACACTCTATGAAATCTCACTATAAGCTATTGACAATCTCTTAAGTAGATAATCTTCCCCATAGAGAGAGATTATCCCTAATCCAAATACAGAGTAGAGATGTGATTTCTCCTAAAATCTACTCCACATGATTGCAAAGAGCACGGAGATTATCACTAGCTCACTTAGGAGGATTGAAGGAGATGGGATCTCCAACGTACCCTAACCAGAGGCTTACTCACAATCCCCTTGAATTGTGACATGTCTATGCTTGGTGGAATTTCTTCTCATCACATAGCACATCGAATATGATATCTAGGGCTTTCACTTCGTTAGCAACCAAGCATTTAACTCACAATTAGATTTAAATAGAAATGATTGCAATTAAGAAAATAAATAAAGCATCAAAGATCCAACAACCAATGTCAATGAAATAGACCATAGAGTTCAACTATGCCCAAACATTTACAAATTAGCCCTCCATTAAAAGAGGGCAAGCATTCAAGATACAAATAATAGGAGGAGACATGAAAAACATGAAAATCCTCTTCTCAATCGTACCAATGGAGGATCTCCGGAGAAGCCCTAGGAAAGCTTCAATACACAACACCAAGATGATCTTGATGACTACGATCTTCAATCCCTTTGAATATGGATCCAAATTTCCCCTAGAATAGCCCCATGAGTGCTGGAGATTCTTCTCTTTTCTTCCCTCACTTTGCCTCTAAGAGTTTCTCTAAAGAAAAGTAAAAGTTACCCTAAAAATCCTCATCAGATCTATTTACACTCGATTGCTTATGAGCTGCTTACGGACATAAGGACGTGGCCGTAAGGGAACTAGAGAAGATAATCACGAGCCTTATAGGAATACTTACGGCCGTAAGTCACATCCGTAAGGTTTTCTGTTCAAGTTATGGTCTATCTTACAGCTGTAAGCACTGGACTATAAACTTCACTGTGTAGCTTCTTGAGACGGCTCTTACCGGTGTATGCTGTGATCGTAAACTCCTTTGGATGGTCCTTACAGGAGTAAGCCTTACCTGTAAGGTCCTTTGATTTTGCTCTGAATGCCCCTTATAGGTATAAGCATGCCCATATTGTTCTTTGGAATCTACTTACAGCTGTAAGGTAGGCCGTACGCTACACGTAACCCATCTTGTTTTGCCTTGTCCTCATTCAAATGTTGTCAAGAGAGCTCCAACTTCTTCATTTAAGATCTAAAATGCTTATTTCGGCTCTTTCTCGTCTTGAAGTGCTTCCCTAATCCTGTTGATGTGAAATACACTAGATTTAGCATCTAATTCTACAATATGATTCTAATACATGCCGAATGAGTGTAAAAAGTGATATAAAATACATGCATGTTGTACACTCATCAATTTTGTTGTTCCAGTTTATCTTATACCACAACTCCAACAAAACACACTAAATTAACCTCTCAGCACCTGAAAAGTTCAACATAACTCCTAGTAATCAATAATTCTCTTGTCTTTGCATATATATATATATATATATATATATATATATTCTTGTTATAAGTAACCTAATTGGTTTAATGTAGTTGGATTAACACTTTTAAAGTATAATAGCAACACACTACTGGAGCTTGCTGCAATTGCAACATTCCTAATAAAAATCATAAAGTGATTACATAGACAGCATTAAGGTTGTAGGAGTAGTTTATGGTGTTGATTTACATTCACTAGATGATCTTCAAAACTTTGGTGAATCACAGGATAATATAATCCACACATAAGTATATTCCTTGTGGTGTTATCTAAAAGATACATTGATAGGTAATGACTTTGTGGAACTTGGAGGACCAGAACTCAAATGCACAGATTTTATTTCTTTCATATGTCAAGCACTAGGAAGATAAGGTTTCAGTGTGTTTGTGTGTGCGTGTTTTTGTTCATTCATTATCTACACTGAACTATCATAAACATCAAACTTAAATGTCAGTTTTTTCCTTTATTTTGATCAGCTGCACAACAACATCAGGAGAAACATAAGAAAAAATTCTAGTATGAATACTAAACAAATCAAAGAGTAGATAAGGTTAAGATGATATGTTAGAGTGTGCAAATTTTATTTAACAGACTTTGGCATGGACATGGTGATATTTGTAGGAAGGATTTCTTGAAAACTCTCCTCATTGTATATTTTTGGTGGTAAAGAAGATAAGGTTAAGATTCAATCTTAACATATTTAATTCAGTAGCAAATAAAGGACAAAAACAACCAAACTAATGAAGATATAAATTTATGCATAATTAGCATAAAACCGAGTACTTGCTAGGAGGAGCATATGAAAAAAATATGAAGTGATGATTATAGCTTCTTTACAATTATGGTTGCAGAGACAGATCTTTGTGCAGTTTCTACTGACCAACATCAACATGTTATTCTGGCTTATGAAAATTATGGGCACTAGAAAATGGTCCTTTGGATCATTTTCTGTGTACTTTGTGCCAATCAAACCAACATGCATA
>NW_024086672.1:0-39162 GCF_009730915.1 Dioscorea cayenensis subsp. rotundata
TGGAAGTTACGTATTGCTAGGGTTTTGATAATATACATGGTTTATGTTAAGAGTTTGGTGGAGTTGTTATAGATTGAACCTTAATATCATGTTATGATTGTAATAACAATTTGGCTTATTTTACAAATTTTGTAATATATATTCTGATGAAATGAAATATAGGTTCTGTTATTAAATAAATCCATTTATAATTTTTATCGAAAATCATACAAATTTTGTGACAAAACCATGCCAATATCCTTACTAAATTTAAAATTGTGCCAAAAATGTGATTAAAATGTGGCAACAAATATATTAACGAACTCGCGGCTAAAAAATCATGACAAAATGTGCCAAAACTCAGGACAAATTAACAAAGAGTAAGTCAAGGACAAAATCGTGATAAAACAAAAACCACAAAAATGCCAAACAACCGCAAGCAAAACCGACAAAACAAACTGTCAATGGTACCAAATAATCGTAGCAAAACGTGACAACACAAACAGGCAATAAACTATGTTAAAAATCGTAATAAAACAAAATCTGTGGCAACAATGGTACCTGGTAAATCGTACAAAACCGCGGACAACACAAAACCATGCCACAAAGAAGCTAAACAAAATGCAAACAAAAACCGTGACAATATAAACCATGCCGAAATGGTGCGCAAGCCAACCGCCAGAACCGTAATCGTGGCACCGCTGCCACTCGCGACACTGCGTGCCAAAAACATGACACTGCACTCAGTGACACCTTGCTTAAAAACCATGATAAAACAAACCGCGCCAAAATGGTACTCAAAGAACTGCATCTAAAAACCGTGACAAAATTGGCATGGTTTAGTTAAAGTGTGACAAAATTTGGCATGAGCTATCCATGACAAATTATATTTGTCACTTATGCTATAGGGACGTTATTGTTCCTGTACAAAATCAGTTTGTCATGGTGGCCAAAATCAGCTACAAAATTTACTGCAAAAATTTCTGCTTTTTCTTGTAGTAAGTTACAAGTGGTGGTCATGGTGTTCATAGTTTGAAGCATAAAGTTCACTAGTTCATTAGAGATTGTGTTAGAGCCGCGCTCTTAGGGTATGAATAAGACAATATCTTTTGAGCTATTAGTACTAATCCTACTCCCCGACTTGTAGTCTTCATCTCAATATATTTTGTTATAATCACACCCACCATCTAATCTTCTGTCAAAATATCATTAACAAATTTTGTTACTATCTTATATCTTGTGTTCTATTGTTTCATATGTTTAAAAAGCAATGGTGTGCTGATTGAAGTGTTTGCCATATTTCTGGGAGGTAAGAACATTTTCTCTCTTTTTATATCTATATTATCTTTATGGTCTACTTATAATGTCTAAATTATTATCTTATGTTAGGTTTTCCATATCTTCTTGGATAAACTTTCTATTCAATTTATATTACAATTGATTTTCATATAGCATTTGAATAGTCTAATACCAAGTAATGTCTAAATCCAATCACATTACTTGGTTTGTTATCTTTCCCTCATTAGCAAATGGTTGTAGGTATTTATGAATTCTAAAAAGCAATATCCAATATACATACAAACACCGTTACTAGCGTGATTTGAAATGTAATCGACCATCGAAGAAAGTAATACCATCAGAATTTTTTTTTGTAGAAATGACAGAGACCGAACAAATATTTGATAAAATAGTATAATAACTTCCAACATATTAGATGGCATTTTAATAAATAACAAAGTTATAATGAAGAACTAATTGTATCTTAGTATTTTCCCTTTCGAAACATGTATATATATATATATATATATACACTAAATCTCCTTGATAAATATTTTGAACTTTTTCCAAAAGTTCACCACAATTTGTAGCAAAACATATAGCACAACAAATATTAATATTGAGATCATACATATGTGACCACATACATGTATTGAATGACAAATGATAGGATTATAGATAATTAGACTTATTATTTGATCATGAGTGATAGGTTGGTTCAATGAGAAAAACCAAGATGACCGATCATAGGACAAAACTCAATAACAAATACATTTATTTTTATGATATAGGGAATAAAATAAGTTTAATATGTGATTACATTTGACATACCTCATTTACTATTAAAAACATAGATTGTTATAGAGAGAGACTAAGTAGTAAAAGAATATGATATATCTCATTTATTACATATAATTATTATATATAATTGATAATTGATTGTGGATAATGAGTATCATAATTGATAGTGGAAATCGCCAAAAACCCTTTAAGTTTGTAAATTGCCAAAAACACCCCGTTAGTTTTGCAATCCCTAAAAACCCCTCCTTTTAAACAAGATGTTTTTTTCAAACCCCCAAACCCTGAACGGATGTGAACGGAGTGAGTTTCAAAATTTATGGACGAAAATGCCCTTGCATGGGGAGTCGTGGTCGCAGCCCATCTCGGCGACTTTGAGAGAAAGGGGTGGTTTTCCGTAGGGATAACCCCGAGAGACGAATTTATCGAGCCGCTATTGCTTTTTTCTCAACCTCGCCTTCGCCTCTTCCATTCCGGTCGCCTCCGGTTGTCTCACTGCCAAGCCTCCGTATTTGGCACTTTTTCATTTCCACCTCAGATCTCAAAGGAGAAGTCCCTCGCGAACTAGTCTGGGTATTTCATCGCTTTGCAATCCAAGGTATCGCATATGGTTTTTATGATAACCTGCTCATACAAAAGAAAGATTTTTTCGGTTTTGTTTTTGTGTTCTCGCTTTTGTTGGAAGATATTGAAGTCCGTCAGGGGATTTCTACTGGTTTTGTTAGTCCGCAGATTTCGCTAGGGTTTTGTTTTTGTTTTTGCATTGTCTCAGATACACTATCGAAAAAGTTTTTCGATTGTTATGATTTGTGTAATATTTATAATATACATTTCCTTTCATTTGATATGGTTGCAGCTTTTACAAAACGAGGTTGACGCTTTAAGAAATGAGATGTTACAGCTTTAAGTTTTGTTGTCTCTGCTTAAGTATTCTCGCCTCGCTTTAATAAGCTCGGGTCTCTGCTAACATTTGATATATTTGTTTAATAACCCGAGAGGTTACCGCTTAAAACCTTAAATTTGCGCTTAAACTTTTGTGAATGTGTTGTTATCATGTCAGTAGTCGGTGATTATGGTGGTCAACATAGTTAATGGGCGATGCTATTTCGACACCCAGAGTGGAGACTTTAGTCAATTGAAAAATAACATGACCCCTCGACACCGGGAGATTATTCGACTGGACACCGCTTGCGCTGCTCATCGAGCGAAGTTATATACCAAGAGAGGCCCCTTCTTGATTCTCTTTGCAAAGGTACGATGGCGGTCGCACCAATAAATTCGTGGATCGGGGAAAGCTCGCCGAAGTTTCGCGACCTCAAGATGTGGCCTCGTCTTGGTCTCATAGGCGATGGCGACGCAGTGGTCTTTCGTAAGAAGAAAACCCGTCGCCGCTCAAGTGGGCAGGTATCTATCAAAACCCACGAGACACAGAGACTCCATCAAGAGCACTCGCGCAACTTGTTCGACATAGAGGGTAAGAAGATAATTTTGTCAAACTCCTGATGGTGTACCTCATGGGTACAGCCCTCTTCCCAAATACGCTCAGTGCTCGGTTCCGAATCGGATCGCTGATTACGTCGATGATCTACTAGCCATGGGGCGATACGCATGGGCGCAGCGACACACAAGCGGCTTATGGAGGATATTCCACAAGCAAACCGCCGAGTGCAAGATAGATGCGCCGGAAGAAGACTCAACATAGGGTACATTAAGGGTTGCTCGGTCGCGCTTAACGCCCGGGTTTTACGAGTCGACCGAACGGGAAGAAAGTTCGCTTTGGCAAGATCCCAAGGATGCTAGTACGGTGAAAGTATTTACTGAAGCAAGCGATGGTCTAGAAACCAAACTTGTCATCGCTCGATGGAAAAGAGGTATTAAATCATGGACAATGTTTAAATATAAGTCTTTAATGTTTAACATTTTATTTCGGCTTAACTTTAGTATTTACCGCTTAATCGTTATTCATATCGGTTTAAATATTTTGTTCTCCTCGCTTAATTATATTCTATAATGTTTAAATATATAAACACTGCTTAAATATAGTTTTTTTATAGTTTAAAATGAATGATTTCACCGAAATTGTTTGGTTTACATATGTTAGTTTCCTGAAATGTTCCGCGAATGTCAAGAAGAAATATTTGTTGGGGCCAACCGACTGGACGGATGCTATTGCTTCGAACCACTTGCTCAAGGCGGTGGATGAGAGGGCAGCTCTCATCGCGCTACCGGACGCCGCTCTCCTACTTCCATCCCACCATGCGCACGCATTCCTCGACACGGAGAAGCCCTCCCCTACCCTGCAGATTGCAACAACCCCCATACCACGACAACGACAGGGCCCCCGATTGTGGCGCACCGACCATGGCAGCCCCTCCCGACTGCGGCAGCATCCCCACCGCGACATTAGGCGAAGATGTCACCGCAACTCTTACGCAGGCATGCCGTATATTGACGATCGAAGTTTCCTCGCTTATCGCCGTGGTTGAGGCACTAGAAGGATGCTGCCACAATCGGGTCAGCGCCATCCCTCCAAAGAATCAAGCACCCGAGACGAACGAGGCGCCGAATTTGACGACGACGACATCATCCTGGAAGGTCATTCCAAGGAGGCCACATTCAAGAGACTTACGAAAAAGAGGGAGAACACATCGCTTCGTCTCCACCACGGCTAACGATGAACAATAGCAACACCATCGGGCTGACTAATGTCAGTATCGAGATCCCGCCGCTGATGACATGGCTACGACGGTGGAGGACATCATCGATGATGTGGCCGTTGCCGCGTTGAGAAGGTCGTCAACTCTCTTTTAATGAATCGATGGACCCGGTGGAACCGGTTGCCGAGATTGCATGTATCAAAGATGGACACAATCCTTGCGCATCAAGAACAGCTAAGGGTGTGTCTCCCGATGATGCTGTCATCGTGGCCACGGTTGAGAAAAATCATTGAATCCGCTGTCGGGCCGTGGCGGTGCCGGCAAGTATCGCGATCCAAGCAGGACACAATCCCACCAATCGACAAGAACCATGTAAGGATGTGTATGGGTTAACGATATCGCCGCCGCCCTCGAGATCGGGCTTTACACAATCCCACAACAAGAACAACCATGTAAGGATGTGTCTGCAGCTGATGTCGTCGCCATCGCCCCCGCGATCGAAGGAAGATGATGCTGAAGACCCCGACCGAGCAACGAGAGAGATGATCAAGGGCAATCAACAATGGGACCCGACGGCTCGGAAAGCTTTTTGTTCCGAAGAAGAAGAAATGGGTTGGCCTCGTCGCTCTTTAATAAATATGAGAAAGTGGAGTTGATGAGGATCTTCCTCAACTCGCTTCTATGGACTGGGGTAAGTTTAAAGTTTTTATGATATTGTTTAAAGGTTTTGTTATAGTGTTTAACGATTTTTCTAATAGTGTTTAATGCCTTTATGTTATCATTTAATTTGTCTACTTAACGCTTAATTATATATAATATCATGTAACAATTGATAATATCATTTAAATATTTACAATATGGTCTTATTATATTTGTTATCGCTTAATCCTCAAAGACTCGCCGTGTGGAAGAACGACGTCGCAAGACCACACGCCGACAAATTATACATCGCCGCTCGAGGGAAGGAGATGGTCACCGATGATGTGATGGACACTTTCGATGCATAATACAAAAAGTCACGAAAGCAAAAGAGCCATATCTCTACAAGAAGCGCGCCCATCACCGCACTCTTGCTACTGCTTATGTCAAAGCGTGACGACGACATACGAAACAATTATTGCTATGGTCGGGGATGCTGTGTGCAAACTGTATGAAGTTCAAATTGTTATCCTCCCGATAATCATGAATGGCCACTTCCTGCCGTCGTCTCCGGACAATGATAAACAAGAATACATGCATTATTCTTCATGTCCGGGTACGATAAGGACGCTGGACATGGTAAGTACTTTTAATTACGTCCGATTAATATCTCGCTTGGTATTTAATCGAGTATTCTAATCTCGACTTGCATATCTCGACAAATGCATCTATTCGACACTTGTGTCGATATGGAGTTCGGCGAGTCAGCGACTTCAGAAGTACCCGCTGCACGCACTACATGGAAAACCCCACGCTAAAAGCAAGGAAGCGCCGATTGCACTGCTCTATGTCATGCGGTTTATCGAGTAATTACTTTGGGGTGAGAAGTTACGGCCACCGCAGCATGCATCGCCTTACCCTCGATTAAGGTATGTTAAACGCATACTTATGAGGGGAGGTAACCGTGTCCATGACAAAGGGGTGTCATCACAAGCTGGTTAAATTTTTGTTTTTCGAAGAACGTGTCCTATATATCTCAATGTCAATTTTGTTTTTCAATGTAAACCCGACAAATTCAATTCATTGTTTTTGTTTTCTAAGAACATGACTTGTATATGTAAATGTAAATTTTTTGTTTGTTTTCAATTTTAAAGCGTGTTAAATTCCATTCGGGTCCATTTCATTGTTTAATTTACGCTCTAATTGTGTACATTTCACTTTCATTGTTTAAATATACCATATATCGCTTTAAACATCAGATTGAAATATTTCAAATTACAAACGTCATCCGCTTTAAAAATAACAATCGTCTCTGCTTTAAATACATTCAATTCTCGTAAAGAGTAAGAGTTTAAATATGGAAAGTTGCTCATCAATACACCATGTTTCCCTTGTCATCGCCGGGCTTATTTACAATGCCTAGTCGGGCGACGCTTTCATTGCAAGATCGCTCGATCGTGACTCGATCCATGGCAGGGGTCGCAATGTAACTCTCGACTGGATCGCGCAAGCCATGCACTCGATCCTCTTTGTGTAGGCCGCCCAGCCGCCTTCTCACACAAAGTAGAATAGTCGCCTTCACGACTCCACGACGCTTTGAATACATCTCACCCCAACGATCACCTCCGAATAGATAATTCACCAACGTGCCATATCCGATTTATTAATCACCAAAGGATGAGCTTCTGTGTGATGTGCTCTGCGCTTATTCATGGTATCATCGAAATCTTTAGCCGTGGATGCCCACTGCAATGCGGAAGCATATAGACCAAAGACCTCCCTCAATGCCTTCCCAAGTCTCGACATTGATTTCATAAAATTGGCCTCCAAATGTCGAAGATAATATGCATATGGCGATTTAAGGGAAGACTCGCACTGCACCACAAGGCCCCTTGACTCGTCTCGACACGTAATGTAATTATCTCATGATAATTCCATCCTCGTATAAGGCATCGCTTAACTTAGATATGAACCAAGTCCAATTGGCATTGGTCTCGCTGTCGACTATACCGAGGCGACGCGGAAAAACCATTGTTTTCATCTTTCCCCGTGGCACCCGAAAGAAGTGTACCCGATATTTTCCCGTGAGGTGTACCATATCGAGAAATAAAGCTAGCCGCCCTGCAAGCCCTCTTTGAATCCTATACAATACACGCCACCGAAAGAAAAAGAATGCACGCTTTAAAACGATCACCGCCTCTTTCCACGATCGCAACGCCGCCGGATTCGTCTCGTCACCTTATCCACATACCAAAGCAACAAATATAGCCGGAGACGCCACCGCTGCCGAGGACCACCCGGCATGCTCTTTTCCCAACCAAGCCTCGCTTTGTATGGTATGTGGACACCATGTTCCCCGTAATATGTCTTTCTCGAATGTCGATGGTCCTTATACAAGGGACGGTCCTTGAGCTTCCGAATCACCTGCGGCGCTAACCCATTTTTTTGACGCTTTACGGACGACGAACCTCGCCACCACCGCAAGTGTGTGACGGGTTGATTGTCTTGATTCCGAAAGTATTTTTGTTATACTCTTTTGATGCATGAAGGCGCTAATGACAACCATCGCAGCAGCATTCCACGACCACCCGATGTTTTTTTCGTTCTTTATGAATTTGAAAGTCAAAATTTCCTTTTGATTGCATGATTTGAAAGTACATCCCTCGAAATGTTCGACTACCATCAAAACGTTGTCCAATATCCAATGACAACGACTTCATAATGATCCGACGAGGAAGGAAGACATCCCACCGCCGTGGTCACCATGGGGATGAACCGGGAGCACTCGGAGAATCAATTCTCGCCAACACTTCAGTCAAAATGAAAAGATCAATATGTTAAGCAGAGAATATAATGTTTAAGTCATAATGATAATATTTAAACGTTAAATTAAATACTTAAGTAGTGAACTAATAACGTAAACGACTAGTACAAGATGTTAACTAGTGACTGGACATATTTAAACACTAATGACCCCGCATAACCGAACAATTAAAAAGAGAAGGAACTTACTAACGAGTAAAACTCATTTTCATTAGGATTCGCAATGGCACATTTTTCTGCCCTCGACGACAAGATCAACTACAAAGACATTTGAAGATGGAGTGCACGTGACACATCCCCTGGAAGTCAACGCTCGCTTTTCGATTGGGCAAACCGTTTTATATCCATCTGGTGTGATGAACTTAACCCTGATAATAGAAACTTTGAGACCCCATCGCTCACAAATCTCAGCTAACACCAACTCCCAAGAAGTTTGAGCCGTGAACATTAGCACTCTTCCCTCCCCGTTGAATCTAGCAATACCACAAAAACTCTCCATAATATATCGATTCGAAAACCAAATCAGTACAAAACCAAAATGAAATGAAGAACAAAAAGAAGGCGAAGAAGAAGAAGTAGAAGATGTAAAGAACAAGCGGCCGAGTGTCATAGAGGTTAGACTAGACGTGATGTGATTGGGCGGTATTTTTCCCTCCATCCCAAGGGCAAAAAGTAAAAATATATGTCACTGTCGCGAGGAAGACATATTGTCATCGTTCGAATGAAAGTTCTCGACTCACATGAGTCTCGTGTAAAGCGTCGAGCTTTTTATGTTTAAACGGATACATATAGTGTTTAAACATAAAGCGGTTAAAGTGTTTAACTAAAAACGTACATAGTCATTTAAATAATATGTTATTGTTTAAATTGAATGCTTTCACTGACATCGCGTTGAAGATGGGTACCTCCCGGGTCACTGTTTAAAACATCTTTTACGTATTTTTCTTAAAACACCGTTGTCATTGTTTAAAGGTAACTTGAGTAGTGTTTAACTTTTTCTATGTTTACAGCGTTGTCATTGTTTAAAGAGTAACTTTTTCTTAAACACCGTTGTCATTGTTTAAACATATTTCACGTATTTTTCTATTGTTTTACAATAGCGTTCTTTTGTTTCACATTGTTTGTTCACCAGGTCCATGTTTAAATTTCGAAGTTCACGGTCAAATAAAGCATTTCGTTTTATTTATAAAAAGATTTACAACATTTTACAACATTTACAATCGCTCGGACTTTGGACACTCACGACTCGACCCTCGTATAACGAAACAAGTGTACTGCATACATTCGAATGCTGCGCAGTTTGCATAACATGCGCATCAACTTGAACACGACATGACGTACTAACATTAAAAAGGTTAAAACAACACGATTCATGAAACGACTATTGGGCGATGTGTCATGGGTCGGGACTTAAGCGAAGATCTCGATAGTTAAACACGTAGCGTAATAGTTGTACATCGACGTAATGTTCTTAAATGGTAACGAGAAAGTCTCAGTGATAAATATCAACCCGAGTCTTAAAGGATGTTTCTCGATCTTCCTCCTCTAAGAATCCTCCATGATCGCGAAATCACGTGAAAAATTTCTTTTTCTTACCCAAGTCGAAATGCTCGCTTAATTGCTTGCCTGTCGTCCACTTTGAAGAGATCCTCTGCATTCGATCGATTATGAGAGCATTTTCGAGCTTGGGCGAAAAAGATAGTTTAACTTGTTGCGTGATTGCGGCTAAATGATTCTCAAGATAAGGAAGAAGGTTCAGCGAAACATCCTTTCGAGATGAAAGTGGTTGTCCATGGGAAGAAGGAGGAGGAGGAGGAGGATGATGAGGACGGCGAGGTGGTCAATCCGTCGGGAGGGTTCTTTCTACGGTTATTTATGGTGTGAATTCCATGCCAGTCGACTCTTCATATCCGAGAAAAAGTTAAGCGCCTGCAGTGGCCGACATTGGTCGATGAGAACGAGCGGGTGTTCGGAAAATTATAGTTACAGTGCGTAAATTTTAATGCCGTCGATTAATTCTTATGCAGCGGGATACCATAACTTCGCACCGCCCGTGTCGCTGCCGACGAGTCGGATCAAGCGAAAAAGATCACCGTTTTACGCGGAGACTTTGAGAATTTACATGCGTTAATATGAATAGTTATACATGTAAAAGACAGCGTTAAGCGGAGATGGGAAGTATTACGCGGATATGATAATTATTAAACATATTAGTAAAAATATTTAAAGCGTTAAACCAGCGAAAGCCCTTGAAAGGTTGAGCATGATGTGATTTGGCGCTTTCCTTTTCCCACCCGTTCGGGCCAAAAATGGGATTTCTGCACATGGACCCGATTTTGAAGTGAGCGGTGAGGGGTAAAAGAAAGTTAAACACTAACGGAAGGGATGTCCGGGGTGTGCAAAAAGTAGGAGGGTTTTTGGGAAGTTTTTGAAAATTCGAGGGTGAGCAGATGAATTTTCCCTATATAAATTTATGATATGCATATATTATATACATATTATTGTATAATATTTATTAGTAATATTTTATACTATTGATATTTATATGTTAAAAAAACTTTTTTATTTAATGTTTAATAATTTTAGTTTACTTATAAAATGTTGTTAATTAGTTATTTTTATTATTATAATTAATTATATATATTATTATCAATAAGGTTCTTTTATTTTTAATAGTAATAATTAATATCATCATTTTTAAATCATTATTTTTTTATTTAACACGTGAAGACAATTCTTTAAACAAAACCCAGGGGAAAATCACGAGTGCAAGTGATCTTTTTATGATGATTCATAAGTTAATCTTCATTGTTCCTCGATTGTTCGAAACATCTCTTTTTCATCTTAATCTTGACTCCTCCGGATCATCAGTAAGTTTAGAAAGTTTGGCAGCCAAATTCTCATTAACATCTTTCAAATCCTTCATTTCATATTTTAAGTCCATATAATTATCTTTCACTAACATATTTAATGGCAATGTTATAAATATTTTGAAGATGTCTTATAACCCTAAAGTCTGCTTCATTTTTACTGCTTCTTCAAATGCCTGTAAATCCACATTGCTCATGTTTTTCAAGTTTGTCTTCAAATTTCACCTACAAAACTTGGTCCATGATCTGAGCCACTTTTCTCACATTCATAACTTGCTAGTGATAATTTTTAATTTTTAACGTATGTCTTTCAACATTATTTTTAAATTGCTTGGTAACAATAATAACTTCTTGATTTTTCCAATTGTTAAAAATTTACACGCAAAATAAATTCAATTATCATATTATTATAAATAAATATTAATAAAAAAATTAAGGATAATAAAAGCGAGAAGATTTTTCTTTTTGTTTTTACGTATATATATGTTTACTTTTAAACTACTTGTTTTGATAAGAAATTATTCTAAAATAATGTCCAAATATAAACTCAATTTAAAAGAATTAAAGCTAACTAAAAATTATATATATATACACACACATATAAATAACTTATTGTTAATGTCTGAACTATATAGAATTTAAAATTTATATATATAATCAGATATTATAAATGAAACATTTAAAAGTAACAAAGAATATACACATATCTGGCTACTGTTGAAGTTCATTACATGAGGATTCTTTAATTCTATGTATATATAGAAAGATTTTAACAGTTTTAGAGATTTTATTAAATAAAAAAATAAAACTGTTTTCTCATGGGTTTAATTGCATGCTGAATAATTCAAATAGGTTTTGACTTTTTAAACCTATATTAAAGACACCCTAAGACATTTATTAATGCATAATGAATTAATTCTTAGCATACTCCATTTTGTAAAATTGGTTTGCATGTGTGCATGCATTAAATAAAAGTAGTCTAAAACCATTGATTTGAATGCAAGTCTTTACTTGCATTGAGGAAAAAGAACCTCTACACATGGAAAAATAATAAATAAAGGAGGAAACAATGAAAGCATGTAAAAAAAAACTAATATTCAATTAATATGAATTAACTTTAAGTTTTTAAAAAATATAATGTTGTATTTGCCTATTTTTTAATGAAACAAAATACCATTCTTTAGAGCAAACCTTAAAAGATTAAAAGCTAAAAGTATGGAAGGCATGGAGCGGGTAGAATTTTTAGTAGGGTCATCTAAACTTTGAGCTCGTTTTTCGTTTTGATCATGCAAACTTGATTTGTATCAGATTTGGTCACTCAACTTTTAATTTGATTTGACGATGTAATAAATCAGGAGTTTCAACCCCACGATTGATTACATGCTATCTAAAATTTAAGTCAATCCTCCATTTGACACATTATTAAGTCTATTAGAGATGTCAGTATCGTCGAAAAATAGCACGTCGTTCGTTTGGAGGTTAAAATCTCTTGATTTACTACAAGTGAAATGAAATTAAAATTGGTGACTAAATTGATACAAATTGAAGTTCGATGATCGAAAGTGAAAATGAGCCGAGTTTAGTGAAACTCTAAAATTTACACGCATCAAACATTTCATATCATGTCTTTCTCAAGACAAATATATCAAGCTTTAGATTCTATCTTTATCAATATACAATCAAATATTAATATAATAAAATTCACTAACCATGGATCATGTAATGATTAATTAAACTAAATTATAAATATGGAAAAATTATTTATATCATAATTAACATGCTCTATATGTTTCATTTTATATATTATATTTTTATAATATATATTTATTTATTTAGTCTCTTTCCATTGTGCTTAAACATTCAAAATTAATTTAACTAATTATTATAATTTATATTTAACAATTTAATATAAATACAACATTTTTATTACTTTCATTATTACAATAATTTAGTTATATTTTTAAAAGAATTTGAAGTAAAGGTATTGATTATGCTCTATATCTATAAATATTGTATGAAAAATAAACATAACAACTTTAAAACTATTAATATATTTGGATTATAATATATATATATATATATATATATATATATATATATATATATATATATATATATATATATATTCATTTATTTAGTTTCTTTTTCTTTACATGGGCCATTTTTATTATTTCAAATTTCAAATTATTTTGTTAATTGTCTTGCTCCTTTTGCTTTTGTGTTTCTTTGAGCCTGCGCTCTTATCTTAAAAAAAAATCATTTTAAAGTTTCAAATTATTATAATTTATGTTATCAATTTAATCTAATTATATGAATTGTTTTAATATAATAATATAATATTTTAAATTTCGAAGGCCAATATTGGTGCTAGGTGTCAAGTCCTGGTAAAAGATTTGTTAAAAGATATATATATATATAACAAATTTGTTCTAAAGTCGATATTTTTTGAACTTTGACTCAAAATTCAAAACAACATAAAGAAGAAAAATAATACCATTCTTTATAGTATTTTCTCCATAACTTTAAATGAAATAAATATGAATTAAATAAATCAATTATATTTGGATGAACTCGAGATTCATCGCCCTAAAAACCCGAAATAATAAATTATATAATAAGTTTGCTATTTTTTTTACCAAGGTTGTCGTACATTGAACTAAGAATTAAACACCATAAAATGAAAGAATAAGTTTGAATTGAACTTCAAAAATAGTTTTCATTTTTAAATAAAAACAAAAAATCTAATAAACTTCAGATTTGGAATTCCAGATTTTCCAACAAACGAAACAAACAGAAGGAAAAAAAAGAACAAAGAGATTTACGAAGCTTAAATAAAATTATTATCATCTCATCACCATCACACTTAAATTCAGAGATAAAGAAAAAATAATAATTGGAGAACATAAGTGATTTAAAGCACATAGCTTAAAAGAACTACCATATCATCCCAATAACACCCAAATTCATAAGAATCAAAAAAGGAAAAAAATAAATAAATCAAACTTTTTAACTTGAAGGAGTTGACGGGACATACCTATGCTAGCATTGATTCCCGGAGGTATCCAGTGTTGATAACCACCACATCCAACCCATTATCTCTCACAAACTCTAACACTGCCTTCTTCTCAAAAATCGTCTTCAGAGCCGGGTACCATATCTACACCACCAAATCAATTAATTATTAAAAAACCTAAATAAAAAAACAAAATCAACCAAAAAATAATAAAAAAATACATAGGCATATGCCATAGTGGCGAGCATGGCGAGCATAAAGGAGGAGATCAGCGATCGCAAGGTTAGGGTTTGTTGTTGCTCGTCACCTATTGCACATCAATTAGTTACCCAGAAGACAGGAATAGAGTTGCGGAGGAGCGCGCGTCAGACTCAAGGCAAATCACCCTCCAAATTTCAAGATTATATAGTATAGTGAAATACAGTGTTATGATGGTTAATGTTGGTTGCTTGAGGTTGCTTATGGATGTAATTAGGAGAAGAATATTTGAGAAGGTTCTGATTATAGTGCTAACTGTCCTGGCACAACAGATGCTTGTGGAAATGCCAGAGTGGCAAAGTTTGTTAGGATTGTATTGATTTCATATAAATAGAGCAATGATTAATGGAGAAGGCATCTTTAGCCTGAAAATTCTCTCTTCTCTTCCTCTATTTCCTCTCATCCTGACCTCATTTCTTCCTCTTAGTCTTCTTTGAAAATTCTGCGCATATCTCTATTTCAGGTAGCAATTTGGTGCTTTCAGTGCCTCATGATGGACAGGATGATGACGCGAGCACGAGATGTCGATGAGCAATTGTCATCTATCGCCGATCAGCTCGCTCGTCACGATTCTGTTTTCTCCAAGATCGATTCCCTCTGCACAATAGTTCAACCACTCGGAGTCATTTGATCTCTTACGGAAGAATCACTCTGAGTCCTTTGATATCCTCCATAGCTCACTAGACGCTCAACAGACAGTTATGGCCGAAATAATGGTTAAGCTTTAGCATCTTGACAAAGATTCATCTGCGTCTCATTTGATATTCTCCTCTGGCCAGACTCCATTATTACTTTTACCTCCACCACATCCAGCTACCCCACTCCATTCATTGTCCCCACTAATACCTCCATCACTCCACTCAAACATCTCTGGATCTATAATCCGTCCACCCAAAATTGAGATTCAGTTTTTCTTTGTTGAAGATGTTCCAGGTTGGTTGTTCCAAATTAACCACTATTTTCTTTTTCATCAGATCCCAGCTGATCAACGCCTGGCCATGGCTGCATTCTGTATGACCGAATCAACAAGATAATGGTTCCAATGGCTTTTTTCTACTGATCAGCTCACCACTCGAGATGATTTCGTTTGGAAGCTTGAGCTACGCTTCAGACCGTCATCGTTCTTTAACCGTGAAGCCTCTCTGTTTAAGTTCAAATAGACAACCACAGTCACAGCATTTCTCCAGGACTTTGAGTGCCTGTCCACTTGGGTGACCAACTTGAACCAATGGAGCCTTCTGAATTGCTTCTTGTCCGGCCTCAAAGAAGACATATAGCGTGAACTGTATATCCTGAAACCCATCGATCTTCATGACACGGTGGGAATGGCGAAGCTCATAGAAGATAAAATCTCTACTGTAAAGTCAAGTGTCCCTCGACCGTTATTTCCTTGATCGATAATACTACCAACAACACCTGTAGTGTATTGCTCTGTTTCTTTACCAATTAAGAGACTCACTTCGGCAGAGATGGCAGTCCGGAGAGAGAAGGGTCTCTATTTTAACTGCGATTCAAAAATTCACCCCAGGTCACAAGTGTAACCCTGCGTTATTTCTTTGCTTGATGATTGAGCAGGATGACTTTGTGTCTCCGGAAGAGGAGCTACCACCTGATCTTGTGGCTCTGTCCGAATCAAGCTCCCCTGATACCGGGTGGGAGACTGATACTCCTTACATTTCTTTTCATGCGTTAATGGGTTGAATGGTGCCATCCACGCTGAAACTATCTGGTTCTATCAATGGCAAGGAGGTTATCGTGCTCGTCGATGGAGGATCGATGAACAACTTCATCCAATCACGGCTAGAGACTCACCTTAATCTTGTCGTCCAACCATTAGCGCATATGCGGGTGACTGTTGGAAATGGGGATGCTCTGTCCTATGGTGGCGAGTGTTCGGCCGTGAAACTCAAGCTAGGAGACGCAATCTTCACCGTTGATTTAATCTTGTTACCAATCTATGGAGCAGATCTGGTCTTGGGTGTGCAATGGATGAGAAACTTGGGCCCGTTTCTATTTGATATCGAGCACCTATGGATGGAATTCATGCATCAAGGTGCACGCATTCGGTTGAATAGGGTGAATCCGATCCGATGTGACATGGTTCGGTCAACTTCATTAACTAAATCAAGAGATGACGCGGCCTAGTTCTATTACTTAAAGGTGGAACCCGTTAACTTAGACACATCTCCAAAATTGGGTCCCGATACCCCTATCGTCTTCCTCAATAGGATCAAGGTCATCCTCTTCAACTTCAATGATGTTTTCCAGACACCAAAAGGTTTCCACCGTCCCTACCCTAGGATCACAGAATTCCATTACTACCAGGGAAGACACCCGTTAATGTTTGGTCATATCGATACTCATATTTCCAAAAAGCCAAGATGGAGAAGCTGGTGGGTGACATGCTCTCCGAGGGGGTGATACGGCCTAGTACCAGTCCGTTCTCCGCCCCAGTACTATTGGTCAAGAAGAAGGACGGCACTTGGAGATTTTGTGTTGATTACTGGGCTCTCAACGCCATCACAGCTAAATACCAATTTCCCATCCTAACAGTGGAGGAGTTCTTAGATGAGATTACTGGCACCAAGGTCTTCTTGAAGCTGGGCCTTTGTGCTGGTTATCACTAGGTCCACATTCACCCTGAGGACATGGAGAAGACGGCATTCAGAACTCAAGACAGGCACTTCGAGTTCCTAGTGATGCCCTTCGACCTGTCGAACGCTTCATCAGCCTTCCAATCCTTGATTAATTTGACCTTCAGGTAGATATTGCGAAAATATGTCCTTATATTTTTTGATGACATTCTCATTAACAGCACCGACTGGGATTCCCATTTGCTTCATCTCCAAGATGTTCTCACTCGTCTCCGCTTACACAAGTTATTTGCAAAGATATCCAAGTACGAATTCAGGTGTACCTTACTCGGTTACTTGGGGCATATCATCTTTGGAAATGGGGTGGCCGTCGATCTCGACAAGATCCAAACTATCAAAGATTGGCCAATTCCACACTCAGTGAAGACATTGAGAAGCTTTCTGGGATTATGCGGATATTAAAGGCGCTTCATGCTGCGCTACTCTGTCCTCGTAGCTCCTTTGATGGCTTTGTTAAGAAAGTAAGGCCTTTGTATGGACGGCTGATGCCACTCATGCTTTTCAGAAGTTACAAACGGCCTTAATGCAAACCCCAATACTACAATTGCCAAATTTCTCCAAGCCATTCATCGTCCAAACTGCCATTTCAGGTAGGGGCATCGGAGCGATGTTATTGCAGGATGGTCATCCACTAGCATATTTCAGTATGCAACTTACTCCCAGACAGCAAGCAACATCCATCTATGGCCGTGAGATGTTCACGATAACGGAGACAGTTAGAAAATGGCACTAATATCTCTTGGGAAGGCGTTTTACTATTCAAATTGATCACTGGAGTCTTCGTGCGTTGATGCATCAAATAATTCAGATACTGGAGCAACAGAGGTGGCTTTGCAAGCTCATGGGGTTCGATTTTGACATTGACTATAAGCTGGGAGTGCTAAACGGACGGACATATGCTTTATCATGCTTGAGCGGGTTACTTGTCATGCTTTGTTCGCAGAGTCGCGACCACAACCGATCATAATTACCCTGTTTGTAATAGAATTCTGTTTTTCAAAAACAAGGTATGGATTCCGGCGAACTCAGCCATGCGGCCACTACTATTGGCGGAATTCCACTTGACTCCAATTGGGGGACACGCAGGGGTGTAGTGCACACTGACCAGACTGGCATGAGTTTTCTATTGGCCAGAGCTTCAACAATCGGTACAGGAGTATGTATCTAAGTGCTCTATTTGTCAGACGACAAAACCATTCAATCGGGCACCTTAGGGGTTGTTACAGCTGTTGCAGATTCCTGGACAAATATGGCACTCTATATCAATGGATTTTATAACTAGATTACCACCGTCCAGTGAAAAAGGTGACTATCTTAGTGGTCGTCGACCGATTATCCAAGCATGCCCATTTTTGTGCTTTGGGATCCAATCTCACAACGCTCAGGTCGCAGAGATCATGTTATGGGACGTGATTAAAATTTATGGAGTACCAGCTCAAATAATCTCTGACCGCGATCCATTATTCATGTCTGGATTCTGTAGGAATTGTTTCATTTATAGGTATATTGTTGGCGACGAGTAGTGCTTATCACCCACAAATAGACAGACAAACACCCACAAACAGACGGACAAATAGAGGTGCTAAACTGGTACCTAGAAGACTACCTTCGGTGCTTCACCGGTGATAACCCACGACAGTGGTCACGGTACTTACCATGGGCTGAATGGCACTATAATACGGCCTGACACACCGCAATTAAAATGTCACCATTCGAAGCCGTTTTCGGTAGATCACCACCATCCTTAGCTGATTACTCGTCGGGCTCGTCAACAGTTGCATCAGTGGACGAGATACTCACTGATCGTGCAACGCTCATAGCTTCGTTGCAAAAGAATCTATAATGAGCTCAGCAAAGGATGAGGAATCAAGCGAATGCTGGTTGCATAGATGTTCAGTTTAATCAGGGCAATTGGGTTTTACTGAAATCACAACCATAACGGCAATCATCCTTGGTGCGTCAAACTTCCCACAAACTTGCCCGTAGGTTCTTTGGCCCGTTTCAGATAATTGAATGAGTTGGCGCTGTTGTATATCGTTTAAAATTTCCACATTCAGCCAAGCTCCATAATGTATTTCATGTCTCAAAATTGAAGCGGTTTATAGCCAATCCGTCCGTTGATATTAATCCATTGCATGCAGAATTCTTAAATCAACATCCGTTATTGCAGCCAAAAGCCATTCTAAAGCATCGGGATGTTATTAAGAAAGGGAAGACTTTTTCAGAGATGCTGGTCCAATGGGATCATCAATCGGCTGAGGACGCAACATGGGAGGATGCTATGGCATTCAAGAAAACATTCCCAGAATTCATCCTTGAGGACAAGGATCATTTTCAGGGGGGAGCAATTGTTGCATATCAGTCAGTTACTCAAAAGGCGGGAATAGAGTTGCGGAGGAGCGCGTGTCAGACTCAAGGCAAATCACCCTCCAAATTTCAAGATTATATAATATAGTGAAATACAGTGTTATGTTGGTTAATGTTGGTTGCTTGAGGTTGCTTATGGATGTAATTAGAAGAATATGGATGTAATTAGGAGAAGAGTATTTGAGAAGGTTCTGATTACAGTGCTAGCTGTCCTGGCACAACAGATGCTTGTGGAAATGCCAGAGTGGCAAAATTTGTTAGGATTGTATTGATTTCATATAAATAGAGCAACGATGAATGGAGAAGGCATCTTTAGCCTGAAAATTCTCTCTTCTCTTCCTCTATTTTCCTCTCATCCTGACCTCCTTTCTTCTTTCCTCTTAGCCCTCTTTGAAAATTCTGTCCAGATCTCCATTTCAGGCAACATCACCCTTCGCTCCAGAAGTCCTTTATTGAGGATGAAGATGAGGGTTTGGAGATTGGAGACAAAGTAGAAGACACAAAACACTTAAAATGATAATGCAGAACACCTCAACTACTTTTTAAAATGCAACATGAAGTAGGAGACACAAAGCACTCAAAATAATCCTGCAGAACACCAGAATTTATTTTTAGAATGCACCACGTGTCCATGTGTCAATCGATAAGAACATTAAGGGATGAAATTAATTTAGAGTATAGATATAGATATAGATTATAACATAATTTGAGGTACCAAACTGCAAAACATTAAAAAAAAAAAAATTAAATTAAAATGCCAGAAATACCCCTTCCGCAGACTCACCATCCATTGCGCTCCGCCATCGTCGTCTTCATCCCCTTTTTCCATCATTCCCAACCCTAATTTCGCCATGAAAAACCTCAAGCACCCATCGAAGCCTTCATCCTCCTCCGCCTCCGCTCGCAAATCCCGTTGGGAATCCGACACCTCCGCTAAAGATCGCCCCGCTAAAGATCGCCGATCCCCACCCGATCCCAAACCCTCCTCCAAGGACGAACCACCTCCTCCTCGTCCCGCCTCCACCTCTGCCACCGCCTCTGGAGGCGGCGCCGGAGGAGGGGCTTCCCCGTTCGCTGGCCACCCTGACATTGCCCTCCCGCCACCTCCCCCACCCTACGGTTTCCACAACCTTGATCGCCGCACTATCGTCCTTGCCGATGGTAGCGTCCGCTCCTACTTCGCGCTCCCGCCGGACTATCCCTTGGAGCCCCAAGCTCCATTTTCTCGACCACCTCATGGTCCGGACGGAGTCTTCGACAAGCGCTTCCCTCCACCCCCGCATCCTCTCAACGCCGGACGCTTTAGTCCTAATGATTTTCGTGAGCCGCCCCCGTCCTTCCGCCGTGATGACTACTGGGCGTCCCTCGGGCTAGATGGTCCTCGTGCTTCTGAAGCTGGGCCGTCTTCGATGAAGAGGAAGTATGGGGAGGAGGATGAGTTTGCGCGGCATCGGCAGAGTGTGCTCCAGTATGGTAGTTCTAACCCTAATGGGCTCCCGTCAGGTTCTGGGGGTGATCGTGGGGATTTCACCCGGCGAGGTGGCAGCCCTCATCGGCGGGAACTATCATGATGATAGTAGGATGGTGAAACAGGGGAGGTTTGAAGCGGAGGGCTATGATGGCGTGCTGCCTAGGAGGGGTCGACGTGATGAGGATTTCCCGGCTGTGGACGTGGACCCTAAGGCTCTGAAGAGGGCTTTCCTTAAGTTTGCAAAGATCATCAATGAGAATTTGTCTCAGAGGAAAAACTATTTGGAAGATGGGAAGAATGCGCCATTGCAGTGCATTGTCTGCGGCAGGTTTGTTCATATATCAGAAGTTTCCATCTTTTATTGCTTGCTCTCATATGCTATTTCATTCTTGTTCTGTTTTATTGCTTCTGTCTTTATTGCTCGGTGCACTCTTTCTTTGATGATATATCTCTGTTCTGGAGTTGTGATGATGATTTGTTTCAGTGTTTACTGCCGATTTTACATATCTCAGGAAAATGTAGTTGAGTTGAGGTATACCATGCTTCCTTTTTTCAATGTTATTTAGTTAGAGATATTGATACCTTCTTACATATTCTTTGTCCGTTTGGCTATGAAATAGTTCTTTTGTTAGTGTTCCAGAGTTTGATACATTTTTCTATGCTTCTTAATATCATATCCATCTCTATGTCATCACATTTAATCATTCAATCACTCATTTATACTTCTGTATTAGGGTTTGGGTTGAGACGCAGGGATGGTACTATACTACTATGTATTGATTATTAGTCAGAAGCACTGCGATAAAAGTGCTTTTAAACTTTTGTGGGAAGTTATAGCGTTTGTCATGTTTCTAACTGCAATTAAACTTTTGCGTGAAGGTATAGTGCTTTGTTGTGTTTCTAACCCCCAACTTTTGTGGAATGTGTAGGTCTTTCTTGTCGATGGTAGAAAGCCATTTCTTTTTTTTTTAATAAAAGAAGTATACCATAAATGCAGCCAAAAATAAACCTGGTTGCACAGTTGTTAATAAAACATATGTGATATGTGAGTGCTATTAAGGTTGTGTTCATTTGAAAAGGGAACTAATCGGTTAGGTCTCTATCTATTGCTCGCATAAGTGGTTTTTACTCTTCATGTTTTGGGGCCACAGATTTTTTTCATGACATCGAGGATGCCAAAGATATTAGTTCTTGCCTGAAATTATACTTGTTGGCGAACATAACGTATTTCTTCTTGGGATGAAATGATCAGGGAAATCTTTGTTCTCTCAATCTTGTTGCCTAAAATGCTAAGATTGCATGGTATTGCATTTGAAGCTTTTGAAAAGATTGTTCCACTTGAGTTAGTAGCTTAAAGTATATTGTGGGTACTTGGAAGGGCTACTTCATATTTTCATTTCTTTCTTTGTTGTGATCGTTTATTGTCATCAATTCATCATTCATTTTATGTGTAGCTTTTCATCTTGGTTTCCTTCGTTGCTTTGGTTTTGAGAAATTTTATATTGTGAAAGCATTATTAATAAAATAAAATCGAAGGTGAAGATCTCAAAACTCATCAATCCCATATTTCAATTCAAAAAGAGATTGGTTTATTGATATTCTTTTGTTGGTTGCTTATGAATTTTTACCACTTCTACCCATGTCTGGTGAACACTCTAGATCTCAACTTGACACTTTGTTAAAGTCCCTTCGGGACATATTTTATTTAGATACCTTTAACAGTTACCATGATTGTTTATTTGATTGCCTTTATTGTGCATATACTTGGATTTCCAACACTTATGTCCATGTCAGGGGAACACTGGCCATCTCAACTTGGCATTTCGTTGAAGTCCCTTTGGCAGTTTAGGTACTTTTAATGGCTATGAGAATTGTTTATTTGTTTGCCTTCATTGCATCAATGAAGTATTGTGAATGTTGATTGGGTGCAAGTTAACATTAAATTGTTGATGATTGTTTCTTGTGTAGAATATAACTGCCTTTGGCATAAGATTATAAACCAGGCTATAACTCTGGACACAATTGCCTGTGCTTCTTAGACAGGCTTGTTGATCTTATTGTTTCTTGTTCCCTTTGATCTATTAATTTCAGACTAGTATTTCTGTATCCAGTTCCTTTGAATATTTTATCAATTTCTTGGACCCTTTACTTTTGTTGGCATTGATTAAGACATGCCCTAATGTCACATTAACTACTGGTAGGCATGCATATTATCTGATGTTTATTGCCCTAAAGAGTGTTTGGTCTTTGGTGTTGCATAGCATAATGTAATCTTGGAAGGTAACAGCAATATTGCTATGCTTGATGTTTTATTTATTGGATTCCATCTGCTGTTGAGTGCTAAGAACCAATGACTTTGTGGATGTAAAGATCAGAGTATGAGTGCATGGGGTATTTATTTCAAAAATAGATAAAATAAGATGTCTCAGTGACATATTTTTGTTTTAGTTTGGTACTATATGAATTAAAATTATATTCTCTGTACATTCCTATGTAGTTTTTAAGTAGAGTTTGGCCTTCTATGAGCTACTTAAGGCTAGTCTTATCTTTGATATTTTCATTGTCAGCTTCAACATCTTAAATATTTTCTGCCAAGACAAATATTAATCAATTCACACTGAGAATTTGAAAGGGAGGAAAACTGCTTTTTGCGTAGTAAGGCTTACTAAAATCCATCTATAAGTTAAGCTATTTGAATTTCCAAGAAACCCATCTATAAGTTTTTCATGGCTCATGATGTGATAATAGCACTAGCTTTCTTCTTACTGAAATCTTTTTTTTGCTGCAAACTTTTTAATTATTAGTTTTTATTTTATTTTATTTTTTTTTGGTTAGTTTTATTTTGTTTTACGTGAGGAAGATGATTAATTTCAGTTGATCCTTTTTTGCAAAGAGGAAATCCTTATGTTGATTTTATGTGTGTTTGATTGGAGGGTGGGGCCCCAGAATTTCCGAATCCAGAGCTTATTCCAAATCCAAGATGATGGATTTTTGGGCTTAAGTTAGGATTTTACTTGATGCAAATCGGGCATAAATCAATATCCTGCATTAGTAAATCCTATGTATATCCCCCTCCTATGTAAATTTTAAACTATCATTTTCTTTTTGTAGTTATTGCTACTTGGGCATAAGTGTACTCAGCATACGCTATATTTGTCTGAAGTGTTTATGATGATATGGACACGAGGCTAGCCCAATCAGGGCTCATTTATTTTGGAGATTTGAGAATATGATTTGTGTGCTTTTTTGTTAAGCATTAATTTCTCTTAGTAATGTTTATCAAGATAAAATCATTATATCAGTTCTTTTATGTTCCTATATGTGCAATTTAATGTTTCTACTCATGTTGAATGTGATTTAACTTTTGTTCACATATTTAAATGATGAAATATATGTGGTGAAGTTTTATTTTGGTTAAATGCTCAACTTAGTGCCTCTAGAATTTGGGATCAGCCCCTTTAGTTGCTCTATTTGAATTTCAATCCATTGAGTATGTTTATTTGTAAAATTGAAAAGGGGAAAAATCATAAACATTTAAACAGATGCGGATCTAAAATAATGGATCCGCATCCAGCCCCTTGCCCTTAAATCCCTTCACCTTTTTAGTCCCCGACACCTTCGCTTCTTGATGGCGACGAAGCTTGCACGGATGCGAACAAAGACCCCATTAGAGAATCTTGGGCAGAGAGAGAGAGTGTGTCTGCGGAGCATGCTGGTGGTCACGGCCGTGTGGGGGTTGACGGAGGTGCGGGCAAGGATCTTTGACTACATACTAAACCCGATGGAGAAGAGGTTGACACACAAGATACCGAGGAAGAGTGGCTTAGTGGTATCCTATGACATAAAAAAAAAAACGACAACCCATCATCCTCACATGTGAAGAGGAGTATGGATCTTAGTTGCTCATCTTTCTTCTTTCTTCTTTTCCACTTTGTCTTTGTCTGTATGTCTGTGTATGTGCTCGCTAGGTTTTTGTTTTTATGTCTCCGAGCTTGTTTAGCAGAGAAGGCAAATAGGTATGTAGTTTCGGTTTGGTGCGGATGGAACTGCTAGAGCAGTTCTTATTTTCACCTTTTTTGTGTGATTATCAGTTTTTCTTTCTGCCTCTAGTTAATTGTATGGTTTTATCCCTTTTCATCTTTCTTAATAATATATTAATATAAAAAGTCCATGTTAGCAAAACCAAATGGCAAACTTAACTGCTGTTAGCCTCAGGATTAACATTGCCAAAATTTAACAAATAAAGATACTCAATGGGCTGAAATTCGAATAGAGGAACTAAGTTGACTTTTTTATTTTTGAACATGTTGCACGCCATGATGCTTCTTTGTCTATTGGTGTTATCAATGACAAACTTAGTCACAGGACTTTGTATGTGTGTGTTTGTGTGTGATTATTTTTGATTTTTGCCTCAATTGTGTTTTTTGTTCTCTGCATTGCTTGGTTCCTTTATAAAAAGGCATTCTGTCTTTTTATGGTGGACATTGAGCCATTGTGTGTGCTCAAAATTTAGTCAGCCATCTTTACAAAGATCATAGCAAATATTCAACAACTTCATATTGGAATTATAAAGTAATGTTTAATTTAGTGTGTATGCATTTCACATTATGCTTCATGGTTGGGAACAATCTTACAAGTATCAATATATGGTTATTTAGACTTCCATGTTTGCTTGAACCTTGAAGTGATATGGTATTTTCTTAGAATCTTCTATTATAACTGCTTTTTACATTTGACAATGCTGCATGGTCCTTTCTCTTGCTTATCAGTAAGAAAACAAGTTTGCTTGGAGATTGTTCCAGACCATTCTAGGAACTAGTTCTTTTTTTTTAGGTAACACTTCTCTGTTGCTTTTCCAAGAAAATCAATTATTATGTGTAGAAGGATCAGTAGTTATTTGGGTCCAAGTAGCTACATGCTGAACTAGTGTGATTTGTGGTCATTCATGTTATGTTTTTTCTGCCTTGCTTTTGCATTAGTGCAGTTTTTTGTGTTAATCATGTCATCAGGATATTATGTGATTTTTTCAAAATAATGCTACTTATCTTTGATTTTTTCCATTATGGTTTTGAAGGTGTATGGATTTTTACGGTTGTGGCAAAGGGTCTATCATTGGATAGAGGGTTTTCTTGAACGAGTGATTTTAGAAATTTAGGCTGCAGTTATGGGGATTGCTACAGTTAACATGATGCTTTGTGAGGCCAACTTGTGTATTCCTTTTAGAGTTTTTAGTGGAGACCATAGGCATAATGCTCCACTTGTAATCTCTTCTTCAAACTACATAGTGCCGCCATTATCTTGTAGAATGAGAAGAACATGAGATAAAGAAAAGTCTTTATGTTAATTCTTTATTTTAGCTGAGACCATAGGAATAATGCTCCACTTGTGATCTCTTCTTTAAACTACGTAGTACCACCATTATAGTTTAGAATGAGAAGAGAATGAGAAAAAGAATAGTCTCTATGTTAATTCTTCATTTTAGCTGAGACCATAGCATAATGCTCTTCTTATAATCTCTTCCTCCAACTACATAGTACCACCGTTATGTTGTAGAATGAGAAGAAAATGAGAAAAAGAAAAGTCTCTATGTTAATTATTCATTTTAGCTGAGGTTGTAAGCGTAATCCTCTTCTTATAATCTCTTCTTCAAACTACATCGTACCAGTATTACATTGTAGAATGAGAAGAATGTGAGAAAAAAAAGAAAAGTCACTATGTTGATTCTTCATTTTGGCTGTTGCCTATGCTTCAGAACATTTTTAAATTCTGATGTATTGGTTCTTTTCTTTTTATGAGAGTTAGGAGTAAGCTTTTATATGTCTCTTCTGCTTCTTTTGGTTTTTTTTTCCTTTCTTCATGCAGAAGAAATGTTTAATTGAGTACTCTTCTTTATTTTTATTTGTTGTCATGCATGGAAGTTAATTTTTTGGAGCAGCAATTATATGTTCTGAGTGACTTCTTCTCTCCTTGGAGTTTATCTAATGGGATGAAATTTCTTATACTTAGCTGACAAATTTTTTTTTTGTATGGATTTGGAATGGATCTTGCAATTCATGATTCTGTCAGATGTAATTCTCGATATCGCTTTTGCTCTGACCTCATTATATCTTTTGCATGATAGTAATGTGTTAATTGATGCTCATTGTTTTGTTTTTTCAATGAAAACGTACTTATCTTGACTGTTATCTATATTTGGTATATGGGGGTCTAGCATGCTTTTGATTTATTTATTTTTTGACTAAAGAATCTTGAGGTGCCACTTTTAGTTAGATACATTGTTTCCTTTTTTCTAATAGTATTTACAGCTATAGCTAAGTTTTGGTGATTGGACGCCAGAGGTTCTTTTGTGGTTCAACTTTGATGGAGTCACATTTTCAGTGAGAATTCATTTAAATGTTTGTTTAGATAGGCTTTAGTGTTATGGAACCATTAGGTAGATTCTATTTCTGTTTAGATGCTGCAGCCAGCAATGCATAATCTGGCTAGGTATTGGTACATTGGATGGTATGGTTTATCAGTCTTTGTTCTAAATGTATTTAACAGGGCAGTTGCTGATACTGCCCAGGCTTGACAATGTTTTAGCTGCTGATAAATTATTTTTTCTACCACTTGCTGTTTGTGGGCAATGCTTTCTTTTGGAATAAACGAGGAACATCGTTTTATGGCAAGCTCTTGAAGTTCTATCGTGTACATGAATATAATCTTCTTACTGCTTGGCAATTTTGTGAATTTCTATGGACATCTGCTACCTGTGTTTCATTTCATACTCCATTTTGTGATCATATGTGTAAGGTCTTAGTTGTAATTGTCCTTAGTTCTTGTAGCTTGAGGTATTATGTTATCTTTTGTGTACAGTATAGTTGTTTCTCCAAATATTTTTCTTGATTTACTGCTGCTGTTTTCATTGTGTCCTTCTGCGCGCTTTGGTTTTGTTGCTGTATTGGTGCTCCTTTGTTTGAATGCTAATGGTTGGTGTGTTGACCTGAATGTCTGTGCAAGTATTGACACAGTGTCCTTGATATTGCGACATCTTGTTGCTTCCTATATGAGGCTTCAGTGATTGCTACGGTGGTCTGAAAGTCTTTTCTATCATAGTTCATATTATAGGCGGTGATCTGTTTCCTTCTCTAGGTTACTACAAAGAGAGATGACTTTCTCTCTTTGTGAATTTGGAATTAATTGTTGTAAGATGCAAGTTCTTTCATTTTTGTTTAACCAGAACTCATATAAAGTGTTCATCAATATGTGATGATTGCCTTCAGCCTAAATTGTTCCTACAGTTAGCCAACTTCAGTGGAAGTATCCCTTAGGGATGGAGGTTTCAAACTTAGAGAGTTAGGGTGTAAACATTGTAATTATTGTTATATGAATCCTATGTGCTTGACCTGTAGACCCTACTAAATTTACTAGTTGTTTACATTGTAAAGAAATGTGTGCTTGTGTTGTGAAATAAGGCATGCTAATCAAGTTTCTCTGAAGGAAGTGATAGTCTAAGGAATGATTTTATTAGCTTACCCACATCTATTACATCCGTAAGCCATGTGCTTGGGGTGATGCAACTTTGATACACTTTGGCCATACTATGGACATTTCTTGGGTAAAGTATAACAGTAGTGTTTGGTTCTGGGTGCTGATTTTGGAATTTAACATCCAGCAGGTAATATGTTGGGCAACAATTTGTTAGTCCTGATAGTATCCTGTTGATGGGGCTGCCAAAAGACTGAACCTCTGCTTGATGAGAAACCTCAGCCTTGGCTTTAATATTTTATTTGATTTTGGTTTTTAACTATATGTGTAGAATTTTTTTTTATCTGCTTAGGTTAGTGTTGGGGTTCAGTTTGAGCTTGGCATTGGTTTTGTTAGTTAAACTTTTTTCTGGGGTTGGACATGTATAAGCCCTCACCTGCTTGTCCTGTTTACACTGTTGGCTTGCAAGTGTTTATGTGGATTTAAGATACCATTGCCTCATATAGCTAAATCATGCTTTTTTTTGTGTGTGTGTGTGTGTGTGTGTGTGTGTTTATATACTTCCTTGATTAGTGCTACGAGGGCATGTTGCTATCCTTCTGACTTCTATATCAGCTTCCTGCTTTTATGCATGGTTTCAGTTGGGTAGATTCTGATACTGTTGCTACTCAACAAACTTGATGTGCACAATTACAGGGCATCTAAAGATTTCGCTGATGTTCATGAGCTTGTTCTCCATGCATACACCTCACAGAATGCAGAATTGCGTGTTGATCATCTTGGTTTACATAAGGCTTTATGTGTTCTTATGGGATGGAACTATGGAAAAGCACCGGATTACTCTAAGGCATATCAATCATTATCTGCTGATGATGTGGCAGCAAATAGAGAAGACTTGATTGTTTGGCCTCCAACTGTGATTATTCACAATACGAACTCAGGAAGAAGAAAGGATGGCCGCATGGAGGGTATGGGTAATAAAGAAATGGATACCAAATTAAAAGGTATCGTAGTTTTGTTTTTGCTGCTTTTTTTCCTATAATATGGAGAACTAAACTATTTTATCTCGGGAAATAATTCTATATGAAATCACAGCTTTTTTCTTGATCCAATTTGTGGATGCTGGTGTGTGGTAAAAAACAATCCTTGTCATATTTATTGATTTTTTCTGGCATCCTAGCTTCTCAATAACCTGTCTGGATGTCTCCTTGCTTCTCATTCTCTACTTCTTATTCTCTACATTTTAATGATAAGGCCTCATGATCTTTGTCATCTATCCTTGTCATTCATTACCAGTTTAGGTTTGGCAGAGCTTCTGGTTACGTTTGCAACCAAGGCAACAAGTGCTCGTATAGAAGTTCCCTCTCTCATTATTAGGACTCCTGTGTTTCTCTCTTTGAGTCTGCAATTTTAGTTGGATTTGTGAAAATTCTACTTGGTTGCAAAGTTGACTTTGGTATATCATCATTCTTTACTCTTAACAATCATCAATCTTTGTGCCTCTTTTACTATTTGTTTGTTATATTCAGTGAAATGTGAGGAATTTATTTTTTCCCTTTCTAAATCTGTTGATCTGAGGACAGTTGTCCACCACTAAAATTGTTTGTTGATCACAAAGTGCCCACAAAGTGCCCAAGGACAAGATAAGGCTGCAACTTCTCTTCATGCAAGGGTCTTAATCAAGCCCTCAACACTTGGTCCTCTGCACTAGGCTGCTTAAACTAAGCCTTTGCTTTACTCAGCTTTGCTATCACATCTTTGTTTTCTTTAGGGTTGCTTGTGAATCATTTATTTTGAAAGATATTTCTCTATCCCATTGTTCAGTAATTAGAATTTAGTTAGTAGCTACCTTTATGGCACCTTAGAAATAAATTGGAAGAAGTTGATGTTTATGAAGTTTTTGTTAAATTGGAGGAAGTTGATGTCTATATATATATATATATATATATATTGCTGATAAAATTTTAAACAAAACTGGTTGAAATGTTCTTTTTGTCAGAGCTCCACTTTTTTTGATTTGTCTGTATTTTAAAACCCTTGAGAGCCATTCATAGTGTTATTGCTCGAAAAGTAGTTGCCTTGCATTTATCAGGGAACCTCACCACATCTTAAGCCGGATGGAGTAATGTTCTACAGTACTTTAACTGTGCAGATTTGTGCTTGTACATAGTCCATAATTTTGGAGTTCACTGGAATGTCAAGCTAGACTTGATGTAAGAGTTAGAGCTCTAGATTCATTGACATACAAGCATGCCGCCATTTACATGGGTAAACTAATTCATAAGTTTTATTTTAATCTTGATGTTTGGTCTCTATTTTAAAAACCTTGTGCCATTCCTAGTGTTAGCGCTTGACAGTAGTTACCTTGCATTTATCAGGGAACCTTTTTCATCTTAACCTGGATGGAATAATGTTCTAGAGAACTTTAACTATGCAGATTTGTACTTGATATAAAAGTATGGGCTCTAGCTTCTTTGACATACAAGTATGACTTTGACATTCAAGTGTGACTCCATTTATATGGGGTAAACTAATTGATCAGTTTTTATTTTAATTTTGATGTTTTGTTTCCAAACTGTAATAAGTAATTATTTTTCCTTGCACTTGGAGGTTCAGACTGCTGTTTATAGTGTTTAAATTGCTTGATCAGTTTTTCATTAAGGATTGCTAGCCTTGATATGCATATCCTGAGTGAGATGAGATTGTCATTCACGTCATAGCTTGGGCATATTAGTAAATGTTGCTTATGCTTTGGTTAAGTTCACAAGGGCCAAGTCTTATAGAAAGAACAGGTTACACATTCTGGTTCACGAGGGCCATTTATGTTGGTAGGATGGAAGGCGTAGCTGGAAGTATTCAAGGATATTACTTTTGCCAGCAGGAATAGCTATTTGTTTTCTGCCTGTGTGCATGTATTAATATATGTAAAGGCTCCCCTTACATTCATCGGGAATGAACATTCTGAGGGCAAGAACTCACCGATCTCTGGCAAGAGATGCGGTCTATATGCAGTCCCGCAGGGACTTCAGTCTTAGTAGTCATTTGGTTTGGTTTTTCACTTATTTTGGATGCATGTGCTGTTGTCTCACACATTTTCTCTCAATGAATTTCTGTAAACTAATGCTTGCTTTTCTGATATTTTCCCGTTCAGATCTAGGTTTCGGCGGTGGCAAATCCAAGTCTATGTATGGAAAGGAGGGACACATGGGGATGACACTAGTGAAGTTTGCAAACACTCAAGCTGGTTTGAAGGAGGCTGAGCGTCTATCAGAATACTTTGAGAAGGACAACCATGGTCGAAAAGGCTGGTCAAGGGCGCAAGCTATGTCGTCCAGTCTTGACGATGACAAGAATCCTGCCCTGGTCAAGTTGGATGAGAAGACGGGCGAGAAGAAGCGAATCTTGTATGGTTACTTGGTTACCGCATCAGACCTCGACAAAGTCGATCTTGATACGAGGAAGCGACTGGTCATCAAAAGCAGGAAGGAACATGATTCATCTGACTAGTTATTTCTTGCCAATGATTTACTTCTTCGACGACTAAATCTAAACCGGACTGCCTTTCTTAGCTGTTGCCTACATGTTATTGTGGAAGAGTAAAAATTGTCATGCTTTTGAATGTATGCATGTAGGTAATGGTAAATCTTGAATATGAAACAGAGATCTCCTGCATTTCAGAATTATAAGGTGATTCATCAGGGCTCTGCCCTGTGTTTCTTGTTGCCATGTAGTTGAGGAGTTCTTCAATGGCAGTGGCTTTTATTTATTTATCTAATTTTTATATTTTTGGGGTTCATATGCACCTTCTGTATGTCTGTGGTTTGGTCTGGTTAATTCTAGGTAGAATATCCAGATTAGTTCCTGTACTCTTTGAATGAATGTAATCTAAGTCCTACATCTATTTTTTGAACAAGCCAATTAATAACTTTTATTGCTCATACATTATGTGGTTCATATAAAAGGTAAAAAATTTGTATTATTTTTCTAAATTGTGTACACTACATTAATTATTATGGATGAATTGTATAGTATATTAATTGCTTTCATGATTAATACAGTGTTGGGGGACTTGACTGCGTTCATTCAAAGGGTAGAGAGATTAAAAGCATTCAAAGAGTAGAGGGATTAAAAAGGTTTTCTGAATTGTGTACACTACATTGATTATTATAGATGAATTGTATAGTATATTAATTGCTTTCATGATTAATACAATGTTGGGGACTTGATTGCATTCATTCAAAGAGTAGAGAGATTAAAAGCATTCAAAGAATAGAGGGATTAAAAAGGTTTACATTGAAGTGGGACTTAAAAGACAAAATGATAGAGATTAACCCGGGTATTCTACCTTAATCCTATTTATTGTTTCAGTGTTTCAAGCTGTGAATTGGTTAATGACTCCATAAATGTGGATATGTATGTACAGGAAGTTATGTTTCTAGGTGTTGCTATTATTTATTTAATGATAGAATAAGTCATTTCTTGTGTAATTAAAAGTAATATGGTTTAAAGGTGTGTTGTTGGATATATTGTTAAAAAACTTCTGCTAGTGTCATATGCAAACAATTAAAATTTTAATTGCAATAGTTACTTATTTGATAAAACATGAAAATGATAAAAGTATAAAACTATTCTAATTAATAATTTGTTTTTAAAAAAATTAAATTCATTATTTAAAAACATACATACATGTGAAAAAAAAGAAAGAATTTAAGAAGAAAACTATAAAAATTATTTTAATTACATAAAAATAATTCTTCTAGGGTAAGGGGTTTGGATTTGTTCTTGCTCTCGTTTAGATCACTATTATTTATTCTAATTTCTAATTTTGTTGGATAGTAAAAAAACATAAGACTGTGTTTGATTACAACATGGGAAATTGGTGAAATTTTTTTTTTCCATAGAATATTTTTTAATAGAAAAATTTTCAATGGAAAACAAAAAAAATTGGTTGTATGATTGGCATTATTTTCTGGCTAGAAAATCAAGAATCTTCTATGAAAATTCTTATTTTATTGTTTATCTGCTTTTATTTTCCATAGAAAATGTAACATTTTCCATGGAAAAAATATATCATTTGTTGTTTGATTGCATTAATTTTCCCCGGAAAAAAAATTACATTTGCCATGAAAATTTTTTTATATCCTCCAAGTAAATTGTATTTTTGGTTACCTAAAATGATATTAATCCTAATCAACCATTTTTTCTATTTTGTGATCATTCCAAAAAAATTATTTCTGCATTACTAACTTTAAAAAATCATCATACTAAATCACATAACTCATTTATATTCATCAAAAAGTTGATATAGTAAACCACAAAATTCAAAATTATCTTTGCAAACATGTCTATTGTTTCAAAGTACTCCAACTAAAAAAATTCATAGTACACATATTTCTTCCATTGAAGCAAAACTACAATCGGAGACATGGATCACTTGCCGAGCTTGTGATTAACCCAAGCATACAAAAACGCTTTATCATTAATCTCAAAGAAGAAACGTGCCTCTTTTTCATCATGCACAAATATTTGCATGAGAGCCAGAACATCATCATCCGCAAGACCTAATTCTCGGGCTTTCTCTAGGATGACTTGCATATTGATGTGACTTTGACTTGCTTGCTTCTTGAACACATTGGCCATTTTTTGTGAGGATTGAGCGATAATTGTGAGCGCCGAGGCAGCATCATCCATAGGTTTTTGACGTTGAGGTTTAGCTCTCGTACCTCTCTTTTCTACTACTTCATTAGGTGCATTGGTTGTGCTTGAGTGACTTGGGTGTGCTTCCTCCATCTCATCTTCATCCCCTAAACCAACTCCCACCAGATTGTTGATTTCGTCTTCATTCATTTGTATAAAATCATTCCCCGTGACAACTCGATCTCCCATTGCGTTGTCATTACCGAAAATTATGTTATAATAGTGTTGCCTCATATAATTATAAATCAATGAGGCTTGCATGACCATTATCCAAAACGTTACCCAAAGTTGATTTTCAATTGGTGCTCTCAGCATTCGATAACCTATGCAAATTATTAAATAAATATAAATAAATAATGTCTCAATTAAATAATTTGCTACCTAAGTATCTATACCATGGACATTATTCATATATAACATAATTTACTAGATATCAATTGGCATAAGCAGCAGATAATACTATGATGTCAATTTGGTTAGGTGTATGCATAAACTAACATCACCAGTGGCCAGTGGCGGAGCCAGAAATTAGATGGTAGGGGGGCAAATTATAAAAAAAAAACATTCAACAAATAAAATTTTTTACTTTTTTTAATTTTGTTCATATGTTAATTTATAGTTTAATTTATAGTATAGTTTATAGAAATTAGATGTCAAATAATAAATTTTTACAAAAATTCTACTAAAAATATAATTTTATATATTATATAATTTAATTTGTAAAAATCAAAAACTAAAACATAGATTTTATTAAATATACTCAAATATCAATAGATTAAATAATAATTTTTATAAATATTTTAAAAAAATATTTATATTTTAGATTATCGGTATTAATTTGTTCAAAAAATATTATTATTTTTTTAAATAAAAATATAAAATCGGAGATATTTTAAAAATTAAAAATAAAAAAACCAAACAGAGAGGAGAGAGAGAGAGCATGAAAAGGGGGAGGGGGTCGCCAACCACAGGGGGACGCCGCCCCTTGCCCTCCTCTCTCTCCACCCTGTTAGTACTTTTGTTCTCAAACTTATTGTACTAATTTGATTATTTTAATAAATAAATATCCAATGTTATATTATACAAGAAAAGAAGCCGTCCGATAAAATCTATTATGTTTAATTAATAAATACAATTGTTAACGAGTTACTCTCTAGTAATCTAATTATCAGAGTATTTATTTATTTATTTAATAATATTTGTTACACTTCCATCTCCAACAAACTACAAACTTCAAAATAGTAGACATATCAACAAATAAAACACAAATTTCTTGAAGATATGAACAAAGATTGAAAATCCACAGACATATGCGCAAAATAAAACCCTAAATCAAACATTCACATGGATTTATGAAGAAAGGGGAGAAAAAGGTCAGAATATCCGACCTTGGTTATTCCGGACAGTGAAGATGATGGTTCCTCGATGACGAGACACTAGGCGATGTCGGTCTTGCGAGGTAGGACGGATCTTTGACGGCACCGGCTTGGAGCTTATAATTTTTTTTTTAATTGCCCCTCAATTTTATTTTTTCAAATAGCCCCCTAAGTTATTTCTATAAAAATTTTCTTTGGATCGAGAGAGGTAAGCTTTTCCACAAATTTAAGGGAAAAAGTCGTCACGTAATCAGGGAAAAGTTTTCCACGGAAAATTTTTGTAATTAAACAACCAACTAAAATCTTTGATGAAAAAATTTTCCATGGAAAAAATAATTAATCAAACACAGCCTAAAAGTATTATAATTCTCTTCTATATCTGTAATTAAATTTTTTTTTCTTCAAAATTTGTGTTTTTTTGATCATTAATAAAAATAAAATCAATTTTATGAGGATTTTAATTTAAACCATGCATTTATGAATATCTCTTATAAAAAAAATGATCAACTTAGCGGATCCAAACCCGCCAATCAGATCCGAACCCGCAAAACTCAGCTTCAAAAGAGTCCTCACTCTCCGGCGATCGCTTCCCGTTCGCCGACGCCATTGCATCCCAATCAAAGGCTTTTGTGAGATTTTTCTCTTTGTTTCCATGCTTTTCTTGTTTTCTTGATCGATTTGTGCTATTCTCCAACTGGAATGTTGATTTGTATCTAGTTTTGATTGCTTGATATGCCATGTTTTTGTGTTGAATTTCATCAATTTTGAGGGAAAAAATCATCTGTGATTTATCGAATGGCGTGTTTCTTGTTGAAAAGGCGATTCCTTTCACCAGTTTGGATAAATTTTTCGTTGGTTTCTAGGGTTTGTGGCTTGTGTTCGGAGGCAATTAGGACACCAATTGATAGGGACAATGAATTAGGGACTGCAAGGAACCATTTTGGTAGGGTAGGATTACCTTCGATGATTCCTTCCATTGGGAATCAGCAGGAGAAGTTTGATGTTGAGCTCATGGATCCTGATCTTTGGAGGGTGTCGTTCGGATTGTCGCATTCTATGGATGGAATTGTGGGGAAAGGAGAGGATTTTTGCTCTTCTGTTGGTGATGATGATGGCTCTGGTGATTGTTCTACAGTGATGGATAATTGCCCTGATTTTGATGAGATTGATGATTTGAGGCTGCGAAAGAAACTTTTCTACAAGTTGGATAGAGGTTCCAAAGAGTTTGAAGAGTATAGTTTTGATTTCCACAGGAAAATTCCTTCTAGTAAGCATCAAGAGAAGTCAAAGCAAACCAGTGCTAGAAAAGAAGACAAGAAATCTGAAAAGCAAAGTCTTAAGGTGTCATCGTCTCAAATGAACAAGCTTGTAAATGCGGAGAAGAAGAAAGCTTCATTCCAAGAAGGAAAGAAGCTTCCTTTCAAGATAGAAAGGAATACCCGTGAGAGTAGTGGAGTTGGTGATATGACAAAATTCATAGAGGGGAAGAAGTTGAGAACCCCGACGTTTAATCAACTCACTGATCCTTACCACTTACCTTTTTGCTTGGACATTTTTGTCACGAAAGGTTCAGTTCGTGCTTGTGTTGTTCACCGAGCTACAAGCAAGGTGGTTGTTGTGGCTCATTCGATTTCAAAGGACATGAAGTTTGATGTGGCATCTAGAAAGGGAGTTAAAGCCTGCTTTGCTGTGGGGAAAATTTTGGCTCAGCGTGCTATGGAGGAGGATATTTATAATGTGGTTTATACACCAAGGAAAGGTGATAAGATTGAAGGGAAGCTTCAAATTGTACTACAATCTATTATTGATAGAGGAATTGATGTCAAACTGAAGCTGAAGCAGAAGCAGAAGAAGCCATTGAAGGTATTGTTTTTTTAATGCATATCAAGCTTCAATTATCTTTTTTTCTACTCTGCTATGAGTCTCTTGAATATATCCATGTCCCTGTAATTAAATTACACTTGATTAGTAATATTGGGGTCTTTCCTTCAAAATCAGTCTGTAAGTTGTTGTTAAAAACTCTGTAATTTTGGTAGTTGTTTGGTTATGCCACTCCTCTTTGTATGTGATTTGTTGCTCCAGCAATTGATAAGTAAATCATGCATATTCCGTTTAGAATGATTCTAGAATTTTAGGGATTGAATATTTAAAATCTCAAAGGAAAAAGAGCTTAGTTTTGTTCTTTTCCAATATTTACTATTGATGAACAACATTGCTCCTTGAAGCCCTTGTCGAGTCTACCTTTTCTTCAATAAATTCTTGCACCTTGATCCCCAATCAAAACTAAAGCCCTTCATTCAAACTTTTATGCTAGTCCCTTTTCTTGCAGTGCCTTACCATCAAGACTCTCCGATTTCAAGCTTTACAACTCATTTTAAGTTTGACTTATTTTACGATTTTGTCATTCACTTGATTAAATCTGTCCTTCGGTAGTTGTATGGGTTTTTTTTAATCAATATATACATTTGTAGAAGATAAAGCTGACCCTGATTTCTTTTATTCATATTTTTAATAGGCTTCTCAAACAGTTTCAACGTGAACAAGTGCTTCAGAAGTCTTTTGAAGGTAGTATTCTTTATTTATTATAACTCTAATGTGCCTATTTTCAAGCAACGCAATACCTACAGAATATGGAGTTCATTACGCAAAATTATTTTGTGCTTCATTCTGTCAATGCGGTGGTTTGAATCTGTGTTTACTTAATTTCTGGTTCTCCTCTTCCTTGGACTGGCTGTTATATCCACTTAGCTTTTTATGATTGGTGATGCAAGCTTAAACCCAGCCTGCCACTGTTTCTTCTTATCATCTAATGGTGCTATTAATGTACTACTTGACATCCTCCTCACAATTGTTATAGCTGCCTTTTTTACGTCATTAGAGTTGTAAAGGACTGAAGGTCGGCATGATTTACCTTGATAGTTTTTACTGCATTGAATGGTAATATTGTACTTTATACTTCTGGTTCTTTTATCTATCAGGATTTTAATCTCATGTTCCCCAAAAGTTGTTGTTTGTGCATGAGGAATTACTTGCCTCGAATTATTTAACAATTGCTATGCAATGCATCAAAATAAGTTTAATGTTTGCTTTAGATTTTAAGCTAAAACTCTGGAAATGTAATCATTCATGCGGGAAGAATGATTAAGAAGGGGAGGAGTCTCGGTTGTGGTTTTTCTCTAGTATCTGTAGTTCCATCTGTTCGATATGTAGTCATTACCTAGAAATGTTGCTCTGTTATTTGCACTAAGTTTTCGAAATTCATTGCAGCAAGATGAATCTGTTTACAAGAATTCAACTGCATCATCACATATATATACTCTTTCCGGCGATTATAGTCAGCTGTGTCATGCAATGTCTTGGGTGGGAAATGAGGGCTGATTCGGTAACACTCGGAATGGCTATGCAAAATATTTGAAGTGGTTTAAATTGTGAAAGATGCTGATCTTCAAGGATCAATTCTATATTTGAGGATGACAAATATTGGACAGAAACTCAAGATCATTCTTTTGTTAATGATGGGCTTCTGGGCATATTACAAAGAAGAAAATCATCGGTGCCGATGTTATGTATTGATAATTGTGGTGAGATTGAGATGATTTTTTGTTTGTGATGAGGAAGAGGAGTGCCTTGATATGTATATTTAGTTTCTTTTGAGTTCTATATAAATTGGATGCGATTGTGTTCAAAGTTATACTTTTGTTAAGCCAAGGAGTTTTTACATCTTGGAGTTGCAAAATAAATTTATGTCATTCATGAGATGGTATATAAACTATGTGGTTTATAAAGATGCTTGAATTTGGAGATAATTTGTGAGA
>NW_024086673.1:0-29449 GCF_009730915.1 Dioscorea cayenensis subsp. rotundata
TTTAAACCCTAATTCTATGTTTTATTTTCGGAACGGCTGCTGTTTTTGAATCAAAACTATAATCATATGCCTTCTTGTAGTAATGTCTCCTATTTTCGAATAAGACCCCGAATTCTATGTTTTCTTTTCGATGTTTCCTATTTTTGAATAAAAACCCGAATCCTATGTGTTCTTTTCGAAATGCCTCATATTTTTCAATTAAACACCAATCATATGTTTTCATTTCAGAATGTCTACTATTTTTTAATCAAAATCGTAATCTTATTTTTTCTTATAGTAATGTCTCATATTTTTTTAATTAAAACACTAATCCGATGTGTTTTTTTTCAAAATGTATCATATTTTTCAATTTTGAATCAAAACCCTAATCCTTTATTTTCATAAAGTAATGTCTAATATTTTTAATCAAAATCATCATCGGATATTTTCTTATAGTTATGTCTCCTATTTTGAATTTAAAACCCTAATCCTACTTTTTCTTATAGTAATGTCTCATATTTTTCATTCGAAACCCTAAATCTATGTTTTCTTATTGTAATGTCTCCTATGTTTTAAACAAAACCCTAATCGTGTATTTTTTCTTTTTGGAATGTCTATTATTGTTGAATCAAAATTCTAATTCTATGTTTTCTTATCGTAATGTCTCCTATTTTTCATTGAAAACTCTAATCCTATGTTTCTTATAATAATGTCTCCTATGTTTTAAACAAAACCCTAATCCTGTATTTTTTCTTTTTGGAATGTCTATTATTTTTGAATCAAAAATCTAATACTATGTTTTCTTAAAGTAATGTCTCCTACTTTTCATTCAAAACCAATATCTTATGTTTTCTTATAGTAATGTCTCCTATTACTATAAGAAAACATAGTATTATAGTTTTGATTCAAAAATAGTAGACACTGCTAAAAGAAAACATAAATTTAGGGATTTGACTTGAAAATATGAGACACTTTGAAAAGAAAACATAGGATTAGAATTTTGATTAAAAAATAGGAAACGTTATTATCTGAAAATATAGGATTAGGGGGCTGACTAAAAAAAAATAGCTGACATTTCCAAAAGAAAATGTAGGATTAGATTTTTAATTAAAAAATAGCAGACTTTAAAAAAAACATATGATTAGGGTTTTGATTCAAAAGTATGAGCCGCCCCAAAAATAAACATGGGATTAGGGTTTTTATTGAAAAAATATGAGACATTATGAAAATTAACCATAGGATTATTGTTATGATTAAAAAATATCATCGATTCCCAAAGGAAAATATATGATTAGGATTTTGATTAAAAAATATGTGGGATTGCAAAAAATAAAAACTTAGGGTTAGTATTTTGATTAAAAAAATTTAGACATTGCGGAAAGATAAAACATATGATTATTGTTTTGATTCAAAAATAGTCGGTGTTCATAAAAAAAACATCAAATTAGGGTTTTGATTAAAAAATAGGAGGTATTCAGAAAAGAAAAAGACATTTGATTAGGGTTTTGATATAAAAATAGGAGACATTCCGAAAGAAAACAAAGATTTAGGGGGTTTTAACAATGCCCCTTGCGTGTGACCCGCAAGTGCACGGGTTTATCGAAGTAATAAATCCCAAGTGAGTAGGGTATCATATCCAGAAGGAGTAGGGAATAAAAATACTAAAATTGCTACTTAACCAAGAGAAGATAAATAATGATTGCTACTTAATGTGTAATGCCAGAAGATAAAGAATGCTTCTCAAGAAGTGGGATACTCGGATAATGCTTCCCTTAGGACTAATGTTTCAAGTGCACGACCTATTATTATGCTTCCTAACTAATGCTTCTTAAGTCACACGGTTCTAAACCTGAGGTCAACCTTGACTAACTCTACACTACGTCCCAGAGGAGTAATTGCTCAGTCTCAACCCATCTCACTGTGCAAAGTTGCATGGAGTTCTAGGGATTCTAAGTGATAAACCTTATTCCTATGTGTAGATCTAACCCTTTGGTCCAGACGAAAAACCCCTACTCACAATTAAGCCCCAGATACTAAAGTTAGTTCAACACTTCACTTAGTTGCTCGTGCAACTAAGCCCCAGCGGAGTTAATCCTTTAGTTCTTCACTCTATTGTAACCACAAAGAACTCTAGGAATTGGAGGTAGGATAAATCACACCGGAGGGGAAAGGGGATGCTACGCTACCTCTCAACTCACCCTCTCAACCCTCTCTAATCTAGCTTTGTCTAACCGTCATGGCGTGTCACCTACCCACAAAGGTTACCAAGATGAACTCTCCACCCTAGCGTCACTCTAAGGGAGAAATCATTCAACGAGCATTCAAGATTGGAACTCAATTAAAAACATCATTTAAGGATGGCATAATAAAAGGTCAAAGAAATAATAACATCCTAGGGTTTACAAAATCCAAGTACCCACTTGAGGGTTTAGCTCTCCATGGAGCAAGATACAATCAATAATGATATCAAAAGTAATAACAAGTAATCCATAGGAAAACACCCTCGGTAGTCGTGTCGATGGTTTTGTGTAGTAGCCTCGTTTTCTTCAAAGGTCCCCTTGTGTGGCCTAGGGCACACCTCGCCGGATCAATGCCGACGAAAGCTCTCCCAATAACCTTCTTCCAAGCGAAGCGCGGTGTAGAATAGGTAGAACCACTCTAAAGGCTTGCCAAAAGCCTCTGAAAACCCTAGCCAATGGCCTCTCAAAAGATTGAGAAAAGTCGGAGAGAAGGGTGAAAGATTCTTTTAAAATCGGGCTAAACTCACGGCTTAAATAAAGGTCGGAATCGGGCATCCACATGGCCCATGTGGATTTTTTTCACACTGGGATTTCCACAGCTGGGGAATTTTCACACGCCCGTGTGGATTCTCTAGAAACCTGATTTTTGGCCGACTATGAATAGTAACTGCTGCAGTGTATTGGTAAAGTGATTTGCTACAGCAAGCTACTATAGTACTCCGCCTAAATAGTCCCAATTCCACACCTTTCATCGAGACAACATAAATGGGCACACGTTTATGCTGTAGATCGCAAATCTTCTTCAATCAAAGGCCTCAGTCGTGAAGATCTTGCTATCAATGGACAAGTCAGGATACGTAAATGTGACTGCCTTCGTGCCCCTCCAACTCATTGTAATTACTTGAATATATGGAGGTTGACACACATTCACATATCTTAGAGCCCCACTTGTGTCTTCGTGTTTGTTCCTTCCAAGATTCCACCAAATAGTGCGTTCACGATCTACTTTTATCTTCTTTTCGTAATACTTAGCTGCACAACCCTACATGTGCAAAAGAACACAAATACACATGTATTAGCGCGTAAACTTGATAAAAGTAATGGCCATCGTAAGGAATGAACACTTCACATTCTTAAACTTAATAAAAATACTAAAATTGCTACTTAACCAAGTGAACATGAATAATGATTGTGTTGATAAAGTGTAATGTAAGCAAAACGACAAGCCCAAGTAAGTGAGAGAAAAGGTAATCGATAGAAGTGGGGTACTCGAACAATACTTCCCTAGGACTAATGTTTCAAGTGCAAGACCTACTATTATGCATTCTAACTAATACTTAATGAGTCGTGGAAATCTTAAAGCACACGGTCCCAAACCTAAGGTCAACTATGATTAACTCTACAATATGTCCCAGTGGAGAAATCGTTCAATCTCAATACCTCACACTATGCAAAGTTGCATGGAGTTCTAGGGATTCCAATTGATAAACCCTATTCCTATGTGTAGATCTAATCCTTTGGTCCAGGCGAAAGACCCCTACTCACAATTAAGCCCTAGATACTAAAGTCAGTTCAACGCTTCACTCAGTAGCTCGCGCAACTAAGCCCCAGCAGAGTTCATCCTTTAGTTCTTCACTCTATTGTAATTGCAAATAACTCTCGGAATTAGAGGTAGGATAAATCACACTGCATGGGAAAGGGGAGGCTATGCTACCTCTCAACTCACCCTCTCAACCCTCTCCAATCTAGCTTTGTCTAACCCTCATGGCGTGTCACCCATCCACAAAGGTTACCAAGATGAACTCTCAACCATAGCGTCACTCTAAGGAAAAAATCATTCAACGAGCATTCAAGATTGGAACTCAATTAAAAACATCAATTAAGGAAGGCATAATAAAAGGTCAAACAAACAATAACATCCTAGGGTTTACAAAATCCAAGTACCCACTAGGAGGTTTAGCTCTCCATGGAGCAAGATATAATCAATAATGAAATCGAAAGTAAAATAAGTAATCCATAAGAAAATCCCCTTGGTAGTCGTGAAGATGGTCTTGTGGAGTATACTCGTCTTCTCCAAAAGTCCCCTTGTACGGTCTAGGGCACACCTCACCAAATCGATGCCGACGAAAGCTCCCCCAATAACCTTCTTCCAAGGGAAGCGAGGTGTTGAATCTATAGAACCACTGCAAAGATTTGCCGAAAGGCTCTCAAAACCCTAGCTGATGGCCTCTCAAAAGATGGAGAAAAGTTGGAGAGAAGGATGAAAGATTCTTTAAAAATCGGGTTGAACCGCGGCTTAAATAGGGCTGCAATCGGGCATCCACACGCCCCTGTAGATTTTTCACACGGGCCTATGGAATTTCCTCACGGGCGTTGGGAATTTCCACACGAAACGTGTGGATTCTATGAAACCTGATTTTCGGGCGGCTGTGAACAGTAACTGCTACATTGATTTGTTGTATTATGCTGCTACAGTGCTCAGCCAAAATACTCCCAATTCCACACTTTTCATCAAGGCAATATAAACGGTCACACGTTTCAGCCGTAGATCGCAACTCTTCTTCAAACAAAGGCCTCATTGGTGAAAATCTTGCTATCAATAAACAAGTCAGGATATGCAAATGTGACTGCGTTCATGCTCCTCCAACTCATTGTAATAACTTTAATATATGGAGGTTGGCACACATTCAAGTATCTTAGAGCCTCACTTGTGTCTTCGTGTTTGTTCCTTCCAAGATTCCACCAAATAGTGCATTCATGATCTACTTTTGGCTTCTTTTCTTAATACTTAGCTTCACAACCCTGCATGCGCAAAAAAACACAAATACACATGTATTAGCGCTTAAACCTGATAAACGTAATGCGCATCGTAAGGAAAGAACACTTCGCATTCTTAACACACAAGCACTAATCAGGTTTTATTCAAATATAGTAGTCATTCCAAAAATCAATTATACGATTAATGTTTTGATTGAAAAATATGAGACATTACTATAAGAAAACATAGGATTATGGTTTTCAATAAAAAAATGGAGATATTACTATAATAAAACATAGGACTATGGTTTTGATTAAAAAATATTAGACATTACAAAAAGAAAAGATTGGATTAGGGTTTTAATTGAAAAATAGGAGACATTCCTAAAAGAAAACATAGTATTAGCGCTTTGAGTAAAAAACGGTGGACATTGCGAAGGGAGACCATAGGATTAGAGTTTTGATTAAAAAATAGGAGGTATGAAAAAACATAGAATTAGGGTTTTGATTAAAAAAATATGAGACATTACAAAAAGAAAAACATACAATTATTGTTTTGATTCAAAACTAGTAGACATTTCCAAAAGAAAACATTAGATTAGGGTTTTGATTCAAAAAATAGGTGGCATTGTGAAAAAAAAACATAGGATTAGTATTTTTTATCAAAAAATGGAAACATAGGATTATGGTTTTCAATGAAAAATTGGAGACATTACTAAAAGAAAACATACGATTAGGGTTTGATTGAAAAATTGTCAATATTTCTATATGAATGAAAAATGCGAGACAATACTCTAAAAAAATATAGGATTAGTGTTTTCATTAAAAAATAGGAGGCGTACCTAAAAGAAAATATCGGATTGGGGTTTTGATTGAAAAATATGATTCATTTTAAAAATAAAACATAGGATTATAGTTTTGATTAAAATATAGCACGCATTCCAAAAAAACCTAGGATTAAAGTTTCGATTAAAAAATTGGAGACATTACAAAAGGAAAACATACAATTATTGTTTTGATTAAAAATAGTAGATATTCGCAAAAGAAAGCATAAGATTAGTTTTTTTGAATTAGAAACCTAATCGTATGTTTTATTATAGTAACATCTCCTTCTTTTTGGTTTTGAACAAAAACCCTCATCCTATGTTTTATTTTTGGAATGTGTCCTATTTTCAGTCTTTAATCAAAACCCTAATAGTTTGTTTTCTTTTCGGAATGTTTCATTTATTTTAACCAAAATCATAATCGTATCTTTTTGTTTTGGGAATATCTACTTGTTTTTAATCAAAACACTAATCTACTTGTTTTTAATCAAAACCCTAATCTTCTTTTCTTTTTGTAATGCCTCCTATTTTTTAATCAAATTCTAATTCTATGTTTTCTTTTGGGATGTCTGCTAGTTTTCAATGAAAACCGTATTTTGATGTTTTCTAGTGAAAATTTCCCTGTTTCGGCTTTTAATCAAAACCCTAATTCTAAGTTTCCTTATAGTAATGTCTCCTATTTTCCAATCAAATCCCTAAACCTATGTTTTCTTTTTGAAATGTCTCATATTTTACAATCCAAACACTAATCCTATATTTTATATTGGGAACGTTTACTATTTTAGAATCAAACCCCTAATCCTATGTTTTTTTTATTGCAATGTCTCCTATTTTTAAAATCAAAACCCTAATCCTATCTTTTCTTTTTAAAATGTCTCATATTTTTTAATGAAAACCATAATCCAATGTATTTTTTTGGGAATGTTTGTTATTTTTTAATCAAAACTCTAATCCTATGTTTTCTTTTGGAAATATCCCATAATTTCCAATCAAACCCTAATCCTTTTCTTTTCTTTTAAAAATGTCTGCTACTTTTGAAACAAAACCTTAATCTTTTGTTCTTTTCCAGAAGGTATCCTATTTTTCAGTTTTGAATCAAAACCCTAATACTTTGTTTTATTTATGAAATCTCTATGTTTTCTTATAGTGATGTCTGCTATTTTTTCAATAAAAACTTTAATTCTTTCTTTCCTTTTTGAAATGTCTCATATTTTCAATCAAAACCCAAATTCTATGTTTTCTTTCCAGAAGGCCTGCTATTTTTTAATCAAAACCCTAATCCTATGTTTTCAATCAAAACCCTAATCCTATTTTTGAATCAAAATTCTAATACTTTGGTTTCTTTTCATAATCATCCCCATCTTTCAATCAAAACTTAAATCCTATATTTTCTTTTCTTAATATCTCGTATTTATCAGTTTTGAATCAAACCCCTAATCTTATGTTTTCTTATAGTAATGGCTCCCATTTTTTTCAGTTTTGAATTAAAATCCTAATTCTTTATTTTCATTTCGGAATTCCTCCTATTTTTGAATCAAACCCCTAACACTTTTTTTTTTCTTTTTTGAATGTCTCTTATTTTTTGAATAAAAACCCTAATCCAATGTTTTCTTTTCATAATGTCAACTATATTTGAATCAAAACTCTAATCCTATGTTTTCTTTTGGGAATGCCTACTATTTTTTAATCAAAACCCTAATCATATGTTTCTTTTAGAAATGTCTCCTATTTTTTTGTTTTTCATCAAAACTCTAATCCTTTATTTTCTAATAGTAATGTCCCCTATTTTTTAATCAAAACCCTAATCTTATATTTTCTTTTACAAATGCCTCCTATTTTTTGGGTTTTCATCAGAGACATAATCCTATGTTTTCTGATAGTAATGTGTCCTATTTTTCAATCAATAGCCTAATCATATGTTTTCTTTTCAAAATATCCCATATTTTTAAATCAAAACCCTAATAGTACATTTTCTTTTTAGAATGTCTACTATTTTTTAATCAAAACCATAATCCTATGGTTTCTAATAGTAATGTCTCCTATTTTTTAATCAAATCCATAATCTTATATTTTGATTTCGGAATGACCACTATTTTCCGATCAAATCTATAATCCTATTTTTTCTTTTCAGAATACCGACTATATTTGAATCAAAAGCCTAATGCTATGTTTTATTATAGTAATATAAAATATTTTTTAACCAAAGCCCCAATCCTATGTTTCTTTTCGGAATGTCTACTATTTTTTAATCGAAAAAATAATCTTATCCTTTCTTAAAGTAATGTCTCCTATTTTTCCATCAAAATCTTAATATTATGTTTTCTTTATAAATGTCAGTTATTTTTTAATCAAAACAATATTCGTATGTTTTTTGGGTAATGCCTCATATTTTTCTAATCAAAATCCTAATCCGAAGTCTTTTTTAATGCTTCATATTTTTTAATCAGAACCCTAATCCTATGTTTTTTTTAGAATGCCTCATATTTTTGAATAAAAAACGTAATATTGTATTCTATTTTGGGAATGCCTATTATTTTTTAATCAATACAATAATCGTATGTTTTTTTTTTTTAATGTCTCATATTTTTTAATTAAAATCCTAATCCTATATGTTTTTAGAATCCCTCCTACTTTTTAATCAAAACACTAATCTTATGTTTTCTTTTGGGAATGTATGCTATTTTTGAAACAAAACAATAATCTTATGTTTTCTTTTCAAGTTGTCAGATATTTTCAATCAAAGACAATAATCGTATATTTTCTTTTTGGAATGTCTACTATTTTTGAATCAAAAGGGCCTAATACTATGTTTTCCTATAGTAATGTCTCCTATTTTTTATTCAAAACACTAATCCTATGTTATCTTATATTAATGTTTGTTATTTTTTAATCAAAACCCTAATCCTAAGTTTTCTTTTCGGAATGCCTACTATATTTGAATCAAAACTTTAATCATATTTTTTCTTTACGGAATGCCTCCTATCATTTCAATAAAAAATCTAATAATATGTTTTTCCTTTAAAAATGTTTCCAACATTTCAATCAAAACCCAAATTTGAAGTTTTATTTTCTTAATACTTTCTATTTATCCAATTTTGAATCAAAACACTAACCAATTTTTTCCTTTTTAGAACATCTCGTATTTTTTAATAAAAAAACTAGTTCTTTATTTTATTTTTGCAATTTCTGTTATTTTTTAATCAATACCCTAATCATATGTTTTCTTTAGAGTATGTGTCCTATTCTTTACTTCTGAGTCAAAACCCTAATCCTTTGTTTTCTTTACAGAATGTCTCAGTTTTTGAATAAAACCCCCAATTCTATGTTTTGTTTTCAGAAAGATAAGATTAGCGTTCTTATTCAAAACCCTATTGTTGGTAGGAGACATTACTGTAACAAAACAAATTATTAGGGATTTGACTCCTATTTTTCAATCAAAACATTAATCTTATCTTTTCTTTTTGGAATGCCCACTTGAATCAAAACCCTAATCCTATATTTTATTTTCGGAATGTCTCCTATTTTTCAATGAAAACCGTTATCCTATGTTTTCTCTTTGAAATGTCTACCATATTTGAATCGAAACCCTATTTTTCAATCAAAACATTAATCTTATCTTTTCTTTTTGGAATGCCCACTTGAATCAAAACCCTAATCCTATATTTTCTTTTCGGAATGTCTCCTATTTTTCAATGAAAACCGTTATCCTATGTTTTCTCTTTGAAATATCTACCATATTTGAATCGAAACCCTATTTTCCAGCTTTTCAATCAAACACTAATATGATATTTTCTATTCGTAATGTCTCATATTTTTAAACCAAAACCATAATCTTATATTTTTAATAGTAATGTCTGCTATTTTTTAATCAAAATGGTAATCCTATATTTTCTTTTCTGAATATGACATGTTTTTCAGTTTTGAATCAAAACTCTAATTTTTTGTTTTCTTTTAAAAAATTTTCGCTATTTTTGAGTGAAAACCTTATTCCTATGTTTGAATGTCTTCCATTTTGCAAACAAAACACGAATCCTATGTTTCCTTTTTTAAAGGTCTCATATTTATTAGTTTTGAATCAAAACCATGACCTATGTTTTCTTTTAGGAATATCTCCTATTTTCCTGTCAAAAACCTAATCGTTTCTTTTCTTTTTGAATCAAAACATTAATCCCATGTTTTCATTTCGTAATGTGTCCTTATTTTTAGTTTTGACTTAAAACCCTAATCTTTTTGTTTTCTTCTCGGAATGTCTTATTTTTTTTAATCAAAACACTAATCCTATGTTTTCTTAATGTAATATCTCCTATTTTTCAATAAAAACCCTGATTCCATGTTTTCTTTTCAAAATGCCTACAATTTTTTAATCAAAACCCTAATCCTATGTTTTCAATCAAGACCCTAATCCTTTGTTTTTTCTTTTAGAATGTCTCATTTTTTTAGAATCAAAACCCTAGTGCTTTGTTTTGTTTTGTTTTCGTAATGTCTCCAATCTTTTAATCAAAACACCAATCCTATGTTTTCATTTCTTAATATCTCCTATTTTTAGTTTTGAATAAAAACTTTCTTTTCGAAATGGCTACTTTTTTGAATCAAAAATCCTAATCGTTTCTTTTGTTTTCAGAATATGTACTTTTTTGGAATGTCCACTGTATTTGAAACAAAACCCTAATCCCATGATTTCTTTTGGCAATGTCTGCTATTTTTTAAATAAAAACTGTAATTGTATGTTTTCTTTTGTAAATGTCTCGTATTTTTCGGGTTTTAATCAAAAGCCCAATACTATGTTTTCTCAAGCAATGTCTCCTATTTTCCATACTACAAGAGATACAGGATAGGCAATGGATTTTTCTGTTGCTAAAAACTACATTTCCGATGCTATAAATATTTGGCAACGGAATTAGCAACGGAATCATTCTGACGGCTATTCCCTTGATGTTATTCAAATTCATTCACTATTTCTTATGTTAAGCCAATGGAAACTTCCGTTTTCGAAACACAAGAACTACGTCATTAATATAATAATAAAATATTCATTTTTTTATGGTTCACAAAAATTCCGTTGGTATATTTCCGTCGCTAGTGTTACCTAGCAATGGACTATTCTGTTACTATTATTGTTATAGAAAAGGAAAGTTTTAGTTTAAGAAGAATATTTTTTTTATTTTAGGAAGGGAATCTCAGTTGTTATTTTCTTATTAGCATCGGAGTTTCTTTTTTGGTTTCTATTTTCCTTGTAGCAACAGAATTTTGGTTGTTGTTTTCTTATTAGCAACGGAGTTTTTTTTCCCTTTGTTATGTTTTTGATAGCAACTGAAATACAGTTGTTGTTTTTTCATTAGCAACGTATTTTCTTTTTTCAGTTGCTATTTCTTTGTAGCAAGCGGAATTTCAGTTGCTATTTTCTTATACAATTTCAATATATGTATTACCAACACAATCTCAAATGCTATTTTTTTCCATTTCCAATGGAATTTCCATTATCATTTGTTATTTTCAATGGAATATCTGTCACTATTCTTTGTTATTGATTTCATAACTATTAGCTACTGAATTTGTTTTTTACACAATGTGCATAATTTATTGCACAAATAAAAAAATTACCCGTACAAATACAAATAATACAAATGATCCACAAAAAAATTATCTCGTAAAGTATCCACAATCCATCATTTCAATCATACCAAAAATACAATTAATCCATACAAATGATCCAACATTCAATTCATACTAGCTCCATGGATTACTTGTTTTTACATTCGATTTCATTTATTGTAACTAGCTCCATGGAGAGCTAAACCCCCTAGTGGGTACTTGGATTTGTGAACCCTCGAATGTATTTGTTTCGTTAAACCTTGTTATTATGCTTTCATTAATTGATGTGTTAATTGAGTTCCAATTTTGTATGCTTGATTGTTTGAATATACTCTTAGAGTGGCACTAGGGTTAAGGGTTCTTATTGTTAACCCATGTGAGTGAGTGACACACCACGAGAGTTAGACAAAGCTAGATCGGAGATGGTTGAGAAGGGTGAGTCGAGAGGTAGTGGAGCATCCCCTTTTTCCTCCGGTGTGATTTATCCTATCTCCATTTTTCTCGAGTTCTTTGCGGTCATACTAGAGTGAATGAGCGAAGGGATGACCTTCTGTTGGGGCTTAGTTGCAGAGGCAACGGAGTGAAGCATTGAACTGATTTTAGCACCTAGGAATTCATTGTGACTGGGGACCTTCCACCATGACCAAAGGGTTAGGTCTACATCTAGGAAGAGGATTTATTACTTGGAATCCCTATAACTCATTGCGATTCTATACGAGTACGAGGTTGAGAGATTGTTCAATTTCTCCACCGGGACATGTATAGAGTTAGGCATGGTTGGCCTTAGATTTGGGACCATGTATTGAAAGGATATCCATGACTCATTAATGAATTAGTTAGAAAGCATAATAGATGGTTTTGCACTTGAAATGATTGTTATAGGTGGAACAATATCCGGGTAACCCATTTATATCGATTGCCTTACCTCCCCTTTACTTGTGCTCTCTTTCTTGTCTCTTATACTTTTGTTACATTACATCTTGTCACACAACTATTATTCATCTTTCGCTTAGTTAAGAAACAAATTAAGTGTTTTTATTCCCTACTTCCCGTGCATACGATACCCACTCATCTAGGATTTATTTCATCGACAAACCCTTGCACTTTTGGGACATACGCAAAGGGCTTTGGCAAGTTTTTGGCTCCGTTGCCGTGGAGTAGGCGTTTAGAGATACTTTGCACTTTGTTTTCTTAGCTATTCATTCATTCATTCTATTTCACATCTTCTTTTTCTATCATCGATCTGATTTGTTTTCTTTCTTTGGGTGCAGCTCTAGGTTATGACCCAAGGGAAGCCTTCGATATTGATTGAAGGAGATCCTGAACTTGAACATACACTCAGAATAAGGGGAAAAGAAGCTACACAAGAATCTTCCAATCAAGATGAAATAGAAGTTGAAGGGTCAGATAATATTGTAGAACCAGATGAGCAACAGAGGACACTTTCTTATTATACTAGACCCTCAGTTTTAGGCACACAATCGAGCATTGTGTGATTACAGCTCAGAATTTTGAGCTGAAACTAGCATTCATCCAAATGATTCAGCAGTTGTCGTAGTTCAATGATTTGGCCAATGAGGATCTGAACAACCATATAGATAACTTCTTGGAAGTTTGTAATATGCTAAAGATTAACGGTGTATCGGATGATGCTATTAGATTGAGGGCTTTCTCATTCTCTCTCAAGGAAAGAGCCAAGCAGTAACTACATTATTTGCCCAAGGCCTCTATCACAACTTGGAAGGAGATGGTCGAAGCCTTTCTTGCTAGATACTTTCCTCCGGGGAAGTCGGCCAAGCTTCATAATGAGATATCGTCATTTGTACAGATGGAGTTAGAGTCATTGTTTGAGACATAGGGAACGCTTCAAGGATCTTTTGCGGAGATGCCCATAGCACGGATTTTCCTAAATAGATGATTAGTTAGACTTTCTACAATGGGTTCAATCCAAGTACAAGGCAATTGTTAGATGCCGCCACATAAGCTACAATGCGGAATAAAACCCCGGAAAAAGCCCGACAGCTAGTGGAAGACATGGCCATGAAAAGTTATAAGTGGAATGCGCGGGAAAGGAAAAAGGTGGGCGGGATCCATGAAAGAGATACAGTAACTTCATTAGTGGCTCAAGTGAAATCGTTAAGTAAGAAGTTAGACATTCTAACTTCAAATAGAGTGGCGGCCGTGACTACTTGCACCGGATGTGGTGGAGGACATGCTCCCTCCGATTGGCATATCTCTATTGGTGATGCATCTTCAGTGGAGAAAGTCGATTTTGTGTGTACTGGTATGAGGAACCAAGGAAATCCATATAGCAACACCTACAATCCGCGTTGGAAGAGTCATCCCAAATTTTCATGGAGCAACCAAGGGCCCACAAAAAGGCCATGGCACCAACGGGTTTCCACCAACAACAAGCGCCAAACGTGGAGAATCGAGTGTCAAGCTAGGATACCCGAATGACCGATTTAGAGAAGGCCTTGACTAGGTTTGTGCAATCATCAGATACAAGGTTTCAATCAGTTGGTGCTACACTTCACAACCACACCTCTTCTTTGCACAATCTTGAGAATCAAGTCGGGCAAATTGCGAAGTCTCTATCGGAAGGACCACAAGGAAGCTTACCAAGTAATATCGAAACCAATCCTAGAGAGCATGTGAAGGCGATCACTTTGAGAAGTGGTCGTGAGGTTGAGCGTAGGCTTTCGAGTGAGAAGCCCAATGTAGATGCACCCGAGGTCATAGAGGTTGAGGAGGGAACAAGCAAAGAGAAAGAGGCAGCACCTCCACCTTTCAAGCCAAGAATCCCTTATCCCTCTAGATTATTTTCAGAAGCTAGGCTTGAAAAAGTATAGGCTCACTCGGATGACATTGCAATTGTCATATCGAACGGTGAGATGTCTGAGGGGCATCATTGAAGACGTGCTTATCAAGGTGAACAAGTACATTCTTCCTATTGGCTTTGTAGTGTTGGATGTCGATGAGGATGCAGATGTTCCATTCATACTTGGGAGGCCATTCTTGTACACTTCTAAGGCATCAATTGACATGGACGGTGGGGAGTTGACACTAAGGGTTGGAGATAATAAGCTCACATACCACCTCGCCGAAGCCATGCGGCATTCTCTCGGCTTCAATGATACTTTGTAATTTTCTAGACATTAGTGTTGAGATTGTTGATGAATACATACAGGAAATCTTCAATACGGGCACATACTAAGGTTTGTTCGACCAAGAGGTGGACAATAAAGAAGTAATGATGCTTGGTCCAATGGAAGAAGTGCCCTTTACTCAGGGGATCCTGAAGAAGGTGCTCCGGAAGATGAAGAGTGCAAGGAGACTCCACCGGAAATGTCCCAAGGCTGTTGGGGAGGTGCATGAACCGAACAAGTTCGATGAACCTCTACCAGGTTGTACAAAGCCCGAAAATTCCCCCTCTAGCTTCAAGAGACTTTGGTCGTCATGCTTTCAAGCTATGGGTAACAGGGCAACCTTCATCTATGAACCCCTGTGAGGTAAGGCAAGTTACGTCAAGCTTAGTGATGTTAAACAAGTGCTTCTTTCGAGGCAACCCAAGTGTTTACCGTTTTCTTAGTTGTTAGTATAATGTTTGCATGAATAAAGTGTTGAGTATTGGTGTCTTGATTTTTAGTTGCTTTTTCTGTGATTTTATTATGGACTCTTAATGTCATCGTGTGTTTTCATGTGGATTTGGTGAAGTTTTGGTCACTCAAACTAGTTTCTCATGTTTTTCGCTAGTGTATTTTGCATAATAGGACAGGCTTTGAGTGTGTATACATGTTAAGAAATTTCCTACAGAGCCTGCAGAGTTTTCTAAGGGATCAAGGGAAAACGCACGGGCGTGCGGAAATTCCGTACGCCCGTGGATTTGCATTGCGAGCTCGTGCAGAGAAGACACAGGGGCGTAGACACGCCCCTGTGAGCGACATTGTGACTTCCGCAAGCCAGTGGGTAATTTCTCAACGGGCGTGCTTTTTCCTGTAAAGACTTCGCAATTTATCCTAAGAGCATGCAGGGGCGTGGACTCGCCCCTGTGGCAAACTTGTGTCAAATGCATGGGCGTGGGTACTTCCCGCACACCCGTGTGGATCTCTGCAGAAGAGCTCTCCTCCATCCCGAGAAAACACAGGGGTGTGCGCTTGCCCCTATGAGTTGGACATGTGAATGCCCATGCTTGTGCGGAATTTCCACACTTGTGTGCTAAACACTTAGAAATATTTTCTCGGCGGTACAAAGAAGCCACATGGGCTTGCGGTTGCTCTTGTGGGTCGGGCCAACGGGCGTGGGTAATTTTCGCACGCCCGTGCAGATGCATTCAGAGATAGTGAGTATTATGCCGAGAGCGCACAGGGGCGTGTGTCTGCCCCTATAGCTCTCCCCTATGGAGGTGCATGTGCGTGGGTAATTTCCGCACACCCGTGTGAATGAACAGAACGTCAAGAGGCGCGAGTTTCTTTTAAAGGCTCATCGTTACTCTTCATTTTCACTCTCCTAATTGGTCTGAGAGCACACTCACACTTTTTCTCGATCTCATACTACCATTTTGGAAGGATTTTTTACTTGGTTTTCCGTCCGACTCAAGTTTTTTTAGTTTAACTCGTCAGTAAGCCCTATTTCTTGCTTTTCTTAACATATTCTTGATTTTAATCGATGAACTATTTATTGATGCTTCGTTCCTACAATATAGAGGGGTTATGCATGCCTAGAGTAAAGTTAGAACCGATCAAATGGTGTATTTTTGGATTTTTGAGGTGCGGCCGTGCAGTTTTCACACCCCGTGGATCCGCACGCGCGTGTGGAATTTTCACTTGACCATTCAGATTTCTGCAGTCCTGCTTAATGATATTGTTTGATCTATTTGCTTTGAAATTTTACAAATCATGGCACTTTGGTCAAAGAAGCAAGCTGATAAGCGTCCACGTGAGCCTTTATCCGACTCAGATCATATAGCATTTACTATTCCTGAGCATCAGGAGCGATTTGAGTGGCTGTCGAGGCTCAGATTCTGTCAGACGTGATTCCCTGACATAAGCACACTCAGGGAAATTTAGTTAGCAGAGGGTATGGCCGATGAGGTTGCGCATATGCTTACAGTTGGAAGTTGGGCCCGTTTACTGTGGATCAGAGATCCTTCCATCCGCGCACTGACGCTTTAGGTGCTCGCATCATTCGAGTTCGATCACTCGTACTCTAGTTTTGACAGTATCAGTGTTATACAGTTTTGAGCCCTCGGACAGTATCATAGCTTGAGCGTGACGCAGTTGGTAGTCTGGAAGGAGTTATATGATGCGGCCTATATAGAGATAGAGGAGTATGAGTAGCTGCCCACAGATTATCTTGGGATTTGACTCCGCAATGTGCATATTCCGTATTGTGTCAACAGAGGCAGTATGAGCCCGGGGTTTCTAAGGCCACTTGCCTCTCCTGTCTGAGCTATAGGTATATACACACCGTACTGAGCAGGTTAGTGAATGGGCGAGGTGACAGTACTGGTGTGCTTAGCTGACAAGAGCTATTATATTTGTACTTGATGGTACAGGCGCACACCAATTCATTTGGGCCATATCATGGTGGAGTATATACGACATCAGAGGCAGTATGCCAGACTAGGAGTGATTTTTTCAGGCCCCTATGTCACAAGGTTATTCGTCGGTATGGGTTTACTCAACGCGATCAGAGGGGCCGATAAAGCGACTATACCTGCTTCCCTCGGGCATGGAGACATTGAGGCTGATGGGGATGGCACGTAGAGTTCAGTTTAGGAGTATATGCTCTGATTACCTTCGCCTCGGAGGTAGCAGAGGGTGATGATGACATTGCTGAGGCTTCTCAGCCTGTTCCCGTGCCTCAGCCGACACTGATGGAGACTGAAGCACCTCCCGCGGTAGAGGACCCACACCCAGTATGCATGTTTTCACCATCCCGATCCTATGATCGCTTTGAGTGGTTTGAGAGTGCAGTAGGGGTACTACGGACAGAGGTTACTAAGGTCTGAGCTATACATGTCTTATAGTATACAGAGTTCATGGCACATTTGGATATGTTGCAACAGATCCTTGAGCGACACGTTACCTAATCATTTATTCTGAGACCTTGGACACCCCCGCATCTCGGATACCCCCATCACCCACTCCAGCATCACCTGATCCACCTGGACCTTTTGAGTGCCCAGCAACAACAACATAGCCGACATCTGGTGGCATCGATACTTGACTCTACTTTTCATTTCTTTACTTCTGCATTTTATTTTGGACTTGTATACTCAAAAAGGACTTTCCTTCTGAGTTTATTTTCATTTTGTTGTCTCGAGTTGTACTCATTTCCATATCTTTTATATACTCAAATTGCTTTTGTTTTATTGAGCTTCACTGAAACCCCTCGTGTATGCATGCAGATGTTCTTGTCTAGTATGGGAATTGAGAGCTTGTCATAGACATGACTATGGTGCTTAGGCACTTGGCCGTGTGTTCTTCACAACCCGTTGGAACATCACTCCCAAGGATTTAGCTCCATCAAATGCAACACTAGGAGTCAGGGGAGTATTGTTTTGATTGCTTTTCCCACATATATGTTTTTGATTGATATATATTATGAGTGAGCTTGTATGTGTACATTTGGGGACAATGTACAACTTAAGTGTGGGGGGGGAGTTTCATAGTGTACATATCTTTTATGTTAGTTTGATTGATATCCATGCTCACATAGCCAATGGCGGTTCACCTTAGTTGTAATGATTGTATTCTTGAGTTTAGGAGAATTTTTAACATTGAATGTTCTCATGCTCTAGTTTTTACTTGAATTTCTAGGAATTTTTGCCCGATTCACACTTTGTTGCACTACTCACTCTTTAAATCCTTTTAGAAACTCAAGTTTGATGTTAAAGGGACTAGTTATAGCTGTGTCTTTTGTTAATTTTGCAAAATGGAAAAAAGAAAAGAAAGAACAAAATAGTTTCATTGTTTTAGTTTGTGTGTGTTGGGTGGAAAGAGCTACCACCTATGGAGTATGAAGCTACTCTCATAAGTCAGATACTAGTTATGCCGTAATGAGAAAAAGAGCTATCTCATGGGATGAGTAAAAGCTACCACCTCTATAGAAAGAGCTACTACCTCAAAAGTGTGAAAGCCACCTTAGCGGCCGTTTTGGAAAGGGCTACCGTAGAGGATGTGTGAAGCTACTACCATCTTTTCAAATTTTCATTACTTTTGTAGATAAATAAGTCCCTTTTACTTAGAAATTTGAGGAGTATGCATTGGGTTGACTTGAGTGAGTTTACACACACTTACACGATTTCGGGCTTGTTGTCCTTTTTTATTCAAGTTTTTAGCTAGAGCATTGTTTTTCGTATTTAATGTTGAAACTTCTCTTATTTGTAGAATGCTCTCTTTGTATGCTTTGGTGAACCTAAGGCCAAGAACTTCCAATATTTCGTTTGTCTATGCCTTAATGTTTTAATTTTTGCTTGAGGACAAGCAAAAGCTTAAGTGTGGGGGAGTTTGATAAGTGCTCGTGTGATAAGAATGCGAAGTGTTTTTTCCTTATGATGAGCATTACTTTTATCAAGTTTTAGCACTAATATGTGTGCATTTATGTTACTTTCATGCATATAGGGTTGTGAAGTCAAATTTTAGAGAAAGAACCCAATGTAGATGGTGAATGCACCATTCGGAGGAAATCTTGAGAAGGATCAAACGTGAAGACATAAGTCGGGTTCAAGATGCGAGAATGTGTGCGAACCTCCTCGTATTCAAGTTATCACAATGATTTGGAGGGGCACAAAGGAAGTCACATACAAGTATTCTGCCTTGTGCATGTATAGCAAGATCTCCACCCATGTAGTTGTTTATTGAAGAAGCAAAGCGATTTACAACATAAACATATGCCCATTTATGTTAACTCAATGAGAACATGGATTCGGGAGTATTTTGGGGCGGTACTGTAACAGGATACTATAACAAAAGATGTAGCAGTTCACTGTAGTAAGTACTGTTTACAACCGGCATAGAAAAGTGATTTCCAGAGAATCCACACGGGCTTGTGGAAATTCCACACACCCATGCGTTAATTCCACAGGCCCGTGATGTGAATTCACAGGGGCGTGTCGGTTCCCGATTCCAGCCTTATTTAAGGCCGTTTTCAGCCCTCGATTTCAGCAGACTTTCTCCATCCTTTCCCAAACTTGAGAGAGGGTTGCGGGTAGGGTTTTGAGATATGTTGGCTAGGAATTGGGAGAAGTTCTACCACTACGACATCACGCTTCGTTTTAAGAAGGTTAGCTGGAGAGCTTTCGCCGGCACCGATCGGGCGATGTGTATCCTAGGCCAGATAAAGGGACCCTTGGATGAGTAGAGGTTTCTCCACAAGACCATGGTCACGACTATCAAGGGGGTTTTCTATGGATTATTTGTTTTTACATTCGATTTCATTGATTGTAACTAGCTCCATGGAGAGCTAAACCCCCTAGTGGGTATTTGGATTTATGAACCCTATGATGTATTTGTTTCATTAAACCTTGTTATTATGCTTTCATTAATTGATTTGTTAATTGAGTTCCAATCTTGTATGCTTGATTGTTTGAATACTCCCTTAGGGTGAGATTAGGGTTGAGGGTTCTTATTCGTAACCCTTGTTAGTGAGTGACACACCACGAGAGTTAGACAAAGCTAGATTGGAGAGGGTTGAAAGGGTGAGTCGATAGGTAGTGGAGCGTCTCCTTTCCCTTCTGGTGTGATTTATCCTACCTCCATTTCCTCAAGTTCTTTGCGGTCATAGTAGAGTGAATGGGCTAAGGGATGACCTTATGCTGGGGCTTAGTTGCAAAGGCAACGGAGTGAAGCATTGAAGTGATTTTACCACCTGGGGCTTAATTGTGACTAGGGACCTTCCACCATGACCAAAGGGTTAGGTCTACATCTAGGAAGAGGATTTATCCCTTGGAATCCCTAAAACTCATTGTGATTCTATACGAGTGCGAGGTTGAGAGATTGTTCAATTTCTCCTCCGGGACATGTATAGAGTTAGGCATGGTTGGCCTTAGATTTGGGACAATGTATTGAACGATCTCCTTTACTCCTTAATGCATTAGTTAGAAAGCATAATAGATGGTTTTGCACTTGAAACAATTGTCCTAGGTGGAACAATATCTGGGTACCGCATTTATATTGATTGCCTTACCTTCCCTTTACTTGTGCTCTCTTTCTTGTCTATTTTACTTTTGTTACATTACATCTGGTCACACAACCATTATTCATTTTTCACTTAGTTAAGAAACAAATTAAGTGTTTTTATTCCCTACGCCCTGTGGATATGATACCCACTCATCTGGGATTTATTACTTTGACAAACCCGTGCACTTGCGGGATAGACGCAAGGGGCATTGTCAAGGAATATTTGATCCAAATTTCTCCATCATGAAACTCATCATAATCTGAAATTGATTTTTTAAGTCACTTATGTCACCTACAGCATTCTTCACTTGTCTCACATCATCAGTCAATAATTCAAGCTTCTGCTCTCACAAATCTGTCATCATTAAGAGAAACATCCAAATGTGGAGTAGTAGTAGAATGGCCACAAATTGATTTAGGTGTGCATGTAACTACACTAAAAGTAGCATCAAATACTGCTTTAGAATTTACCGTGGTGCCAAACACATATACATGCGTGCGCGTAGCTATCCGTCCTACAATTGATGACATCCATATTTCTTAATCAAATTAAGGATGATCAGAAGTATTATCGCCATATTTTTAGATAATATAGATTGATATTTATCCTATAACCAGTGAAAACATTAAAAAAAAATTAATTCATTTAAGTTTACCAAAATTTGAAGTAACAATTAACAATTTAAAGAATAAATTATTAATGACTGACATACACTATCAACTTTGGATTTATTTTCTGCAAAATCACCACTTCCTTTTGACCGTTTATGAGTTCTCTTAAATAATTTTGGATATTGTATTGGTCATTGAAGCTCTTCTTCATACATATGAAATATTTTTAATTAGACTAAACATATAATTTTATTATTGCAAATGTGTCTATAACAAATTGACAAAATTAAATCCATGACATGAGTAAGTGAAAAAGTTATATGCCATTAGCTTTTGAGTAGTAAGAAATGAACGAGAATAGCTATTGTGTTTTGTGATACTTCTTTTTCAGTTAAACGATTGGCCAATGCTTTCTTAGATTTGTTTTGCCAACTCTCTTTACTTCAAAGTGTATCTATCAAAGCATCACAAATTTTATTTGGCATCCAATGCCTTTTCATTCCTTTACAATTCTTAATGTACCCTTCAATTACTCCTTACATTTCTTTTCCCATACTCTTCCTGCATTAGGTTCCTCTTGTAAGGGCCAATTAAAATATTCCTAATATTGTGCATTAATATTAGAAGTCACATCCACAAAAATAAGATTTAAGGTTTAACGAATTAAAGCAAGTTAAGATAAGATAAACCCAATTGATAGTTACCGCAAATTTCTTCCACATAGCTTCTTTTACATCATCTTGAATTTTTCTCCATGTTGGCCTCGCCCTGGTAAAATAGCTTTTAATTATTTTAACAATAGTTGATGACACCCGTTTCTCTGCAAAGACACTGTAGAAATTTATAATTAGCCATTAAACAATAAATGTATAAAAACAAAGAAATAATTAATAAACCCAAAGAAAAAATCACTTGTGAATATATCACACTAAAGTACAAAAATTTCTTCAAATTACCTATCACTAAGAATTTTAAGAGTACATTTTTATTTGCATCTTCTGTATGAATTCTTCCAAAAGTAGGACCCCTTGTTCGATGTTGTCTTGCAACATTTTCACCTGCAGTCGATAATCCACTAGAACCTAATTCCAAAGTCTCATTCACTGTTGGTTCAATCGACAAATTAGGTGGCACTTCAAGTAATGGATTATTATTTGTTGATGTTTCATTTCCTGGATTACCCATTGAAGATGCAATCATAAATGGTTCTATGGTGGACTAAAGAGTGGAAGTTACTTTCAAAGTTGATGATATGCAGAATTCCTTGTAGGACGATTGATGCACTCTACGCAATTATACAGGTTGCAAGTAAGTAGTAAAGTGGTATCCCGCGAGCGGCAGGGGTTGTCGAACCACAGGGAATAGAACTCAAAGTACTCAGTTTTCCTCTAATTTACAGTTAACAAAGATTAGGTTGGTTTTAAATAAGAACAAAGCAAAAACTAAAGTGAATGGAGGGAAGGAATTGGTAGACTAGGGTTGAGTATTCGACAATAAGAGAGCAATGCCCAGAGATGATCCCTACAAGTTATTAAATGCTAAATTTTTTATAATGCCTACCAGGTACATCCTATGGTTCCAGTGTGTGCTCTAATGCAAGGTTGCATCTATGGTTTTCAAATACACAAAGGTCTGCTGGGGTAACTGTGCATCTCAAGCACATTTAGTTTTGCAATGACAATAAGCAATCACATCTATGGTCATCCATACACCAAGTTTTACCAAAGCATCTATGCAAATCAAACACATCAAGTTATACAACACAAGATTTAACATGAGAATCCAAAGAACTCCATCGACAATTAAAACAATTAGTCAAAGCATGCAAAACTTTCTAGTTTAACACCCCAGGGGTCCGTGGATGATTAGCCCCATATTGATGAGTACAACAAGGAAGAAACAATTTAAAATCTAAAGAAAGAAGACATGATTATCCCATTCCTATGCAAGAGGATCTTTCTTGGTGCTAACCCCACTTCTCTTATGCCTCCAACTCGCCCTTAATCTCCCTAGATGGTGTGGTAAAGCCTGATTTTAGATTTCATCCCAATCCTCCTGGTGGAGAAAAGAATCCACGAACAAAGATGATTGATGATCTCAAATCCCGAGAAATCTGGAGTTATATGGCAATTTTTAGACTTGACACGGTATGCGCATGGTCGTGTGATGACCATGTCCTCGATGAGGATTCTTAGTGAAATAGGCCTTGAATATTCAGGTGGAGAAGATATGATCATGTCATGCCCGTGTCCTGCCTGTGCATGGTAGTGCGAAGAGCTTCCAGATCTTGCTGCCCTTGTTTAGAAGAAACTATCTTCAGGGTAAGATTTTCAGTGGAACGTGCAACGTCATCTAGAGATGTTGTCTGGCTTGAGGATATGATCATACTTGAATACTTCCTCATTCATCTCCTGACTGGGGTATTCACTGGGACAAAGCAAGGTCATGCGATGCCCATGTTAGTCTTGAAACATAGCAGAAACTTGATTCTTCTGCTCAGTTATTCCCTGAATTCACTACCATTCGCATTGAACCCCTGGTTCTGTGCATGGAACAAATACACCTAGAATAACACCTCAAATGGATGAAATTGTGCTAAAAGACAAGTAAATGAATGGAAAGAGGATGAGTGAATATGATATCAAATGCACTCATAAAATACCTCGACACTTGAATGTTTGGTTGTCCTTAAGGAATCTCATATCTCTCGATAAAAGAGAAGATGAGTGCATTACTTCTGGTCTCAAGAGAATGGCAAATCCTTAAGCATAGAGGGAACAACAAGGGTTAGTTCAAACAAGAATGCTCGACAAAATGCTACACTTTTACTTTAAAGACCTTGTCTTTATGTGCATATTCTAAAATGAGTGCCCCAAAGTCTCCAGAGTCAACCTAACACTAAATAACCTTTATTTCAAGTAGAACACTGGGTAGTAGCTTCATACACCCTAGGGGTAGCCTTCTGTCCTGGTAGGTCATCAAATATACACTTGTAATGCCCAAAATTTGACTACTCAAGAGTAGCTTTCACTCCTCTACGGTGATAGCTTTTTCTACCATCTTTTTACACAAAAATTATACTGGTAGGGCATCGCAAAAAGGAATCAGGCTTCCAGTTTTTTATTAACACTAGAATAAACACAAACACTTGGTCTTAAGTGAAAGGATTTTGTCCTAAAGCGAGTGGCTCCATAATTAGGGCAACATGATGATGCCTTAGGTGATTAGACTAAAAGTGAGTCTACAAGTTGCTCCAAATAAGTCCCTAACACAATCGTGCTCCCCTAAGTTTAAGAATTTCCAACAAAATTATCATAGATCATCATTAGTAAGGCACTAAACCAAAAAGGCAAGTATGCGACCCTACCCCACACTTGAATGATACATTGTCCTTAATGTATAAATATAAGTCATGGAAAATAGAAATTAAGAAAAATCAAAGGAAAGGTGGGGTTCACATATCTTCCTTGAACACAGAGAGTGGTGTTGTTGCTCTCAACATGTTTACCATTCCAAGCAACCATACAATCCCTAAAATCAGTGAAGAACACAAGTAAAACAAGAGAAATCAAAAAATACGATAATATAAAATAAAAGCTGAAAAGAACAAACAACAAAAATAAAACAAAATAAGCGAAAATGTAGCAGGGGACTCTCCTTTCTGACTGACTACAAAAAATGAAATCAAAGGAAGTACAATAAAAGGAGATAAAGATAAACAAAGGATCGCTGCTTGTGTAGTGATTAAGAGGTTGCATTCTCGGGCTTGGTATCACCACCGGATAGGGTCACATCATTCTTGTAATGGGCCGTGATATGCTACAAACTCTACCCCAACCATTGAATGCTAGGGTACTTGTTCGGGAATAAGGGGTTGCTCCTGCCTTGATTCACAAAAGTTGTGGATCACAGCAAGGTAACAAGACCCATTCTCTGCAGTCTATACAAAGTAATAGGGCTAAATCTGCATGTAGAGGACATATGGCACATGCTTTCCCAGAGAACCATTCCATAAATGAGTCTGGTGATATATGGACTTGCAAATATTATATGTACGCGAGTGTTAGTTGCCTGGTGATGGAATGATGTGGAGACGATGAATCCCAAGTGAAATAGGGTTTTATACTTCATACTTAAAAAGTAATGGAACTCCTGAAGATTAATGTTGTCGGTGAAGTGATTTTGACTAGTGATGGTACCACTGAGTAAGGAGTGGATGAATCTGAGTGCGAATAACTTCAATGATGATGCTGTGTTGATGGTCAGTTGGAAAGTGCGGCCACAGTCACTTAGCCTCCTCCATCGGGCTAATCGAGTTTCCCCAAGCAGTGTCGAGGAGAGTAAGTTGTGATACTCTTCAATTAAGGTGTAGTCCCGATCATAAATAACCAAGAAGAGGGCAAAACCCATTCAAGTCAGATGATAATCTTGCTCCCTAAGTTGTAATCGAATAGGATGAGATTCATACCAGACATCCTACCCTCAAAGTCGCTCGAATGTTGCAAAGAATTCAAAAGTTAATTCATGGTAGGCTGGTTCATTGATGGTGAGTACTTTGTGCAAGGCTCCGATAGCCAATAATTGCTCAACCTCATCTATTAATCTGACTCTATGCAACACTTCCCAAACAATGGTGCGAATGGTCCCAAATTCATACTGAGATAGCCGAGTATAACATTCGTGATAAATTGGTGATGTTAGGTGTGTCGAAGGTTGGCTCAGACTCGACCCCATTGGTGTTCACTTCCTTGGCATTATCTACAACAGGAAATGGAATGAATTATTTTAGTTATGTATCAATACAGGGTTAACAAGATGGTGCTAGGAGCACCCTGACTGTGCTCTGGTCAAGAGCACGATCGTGCTTTTTCAAAAAACTTGATCATCATCTCTGAAGATTTCAAAAAGTTTGATCTCAAAAATCTGACAGAAAATTATATCAAATCAACAAAATCAAGAATGGGAAAACCAAATTACGGATGAACCATAGGTATGACCACATGGAACTTCACAACAACACCAACAACACCACATGGTTCGCAAGTGCGACGCTAACTTACAGGTTTTTGCCGCACGAGAGAATGAGATGAAGGTTGACATGATTGAATTATGTGTGTGTACCGCAAGTGCATGGGCGTCGATGTAATAAAATACCCGGTGAGATGGGTACTCAAATCCATAGGGAATAGAACTAGTAGTAATAACCACTTCTCAGTAATCTAGTCGGAGTCATGATTGTGATGAAATGAACTTACTTGCAAGAATAATACGCAAGAAAGCAAAGGAAAAATAGAAATCAAGGGAAATCTCAATCAATAAAAATGAGGTACCCGGGCAATACTCCCCCTTGTTTCTAAACATGAAAAGGAAGACTTGATAAATGTTCCTAAACCGAGTTAGATGAGTCGAGGTAATCCAAGAATAATCGATCCCTGCTTCCACACCATTGATACTAGTCCCCTACGAGGTCCGATGGAGAAACTGGCTCAATCTCAACACTTCACACTAAATATAACCGCAATAAGCTCTAAGGATACCTAGGAGTGCAATTGATTCCTAAATATATACCTAACCCTACTTCATGGCGAAAGATCCCTAACCCCTACAAAGTCCCAGCAGAGAAATCTCTCAATCTCATGCCTCATACCAAATATGATTACATAAAGTCTTGGAAATACGGAGATAGGAAGCACTCATCCGAAGAGAAAGGGGACACTCCACTATCTCATGATTCACCCTCTCAATCCTCTTTAATCTTGGAGTTCTAACCCAAATGGAGATCTCTCTCTCACCAAGGCAACAAATCATGTATTAAGAATCAACCACAAAGATCAATATGACATGCAAGCAATGATAAAACAAGATTAAAACTCAAATAAACTTGTAATTAATGTAAAATATAAAGTAAGTCAATACAAAAAATAAGATCCTAGGGTTCACATGCCGAAATACCTACTAGGGTTTAGCCCTCCATTTTGCAAGTTACAAAGCAAAGTGTATTGCTATAAAAAGAAATGGAAACCATAGAGAAGAACCCCCTTGAATTCATGATGATAGCCTTGATGGGTCGCTCAACGTCTTGAAGGATCGTTCTTCAAAGCTAGGTTATCGAAGGCCGTCTCGATGCTATGACGGAGGAAAGATCTATCAAAGTTGGTGAAGAACGCCCCTCCAATTCACCAAAGACCTCCTCTTGAAACCCTAGCTGCTTTGCCCTACGAACGCTAGCAAAGAGTCTCCAAAGAATAGGGCAAAAGGGTTATTTAGAAGCCTAAACCATGACTGTCATGTGCCTCCACGCGTGAGATTTCATGGGCCCGCATGAGCTGCAGAAATTCCCACGCGACCGTATGGAATTTTCAAATGGTCACATGAACAATGTTTTTTCTTCTACATCATTGCTAGTAAACTCTTCTCTTGAAGCCACATGGTCGAGTACAAATCCACGTGGTTGGTTATAAGACTTTTCTTCATTGAATCAACATTAGGAAGGTCTTGCATTCTTCACATAGAGTAGGGAATGGAGATGTGATTGCCTTTGTTCCCTTCCAACTTGCAAATTGCATTGAATCCTCTCGGAAGTTGGTACACACCTCCATGTACAAGAGCTCCACTTGTCTCTTGATCGTTAGGCTGCACAAGAACTCAAAAAATGTGTATTTATGACCTATTTTTCTTCTTTTTCTTCCTTTAAGGAATTCACAACCTAATTGCACAAAAAAAACACCAAATACACTATATGAGACATAAACCATGGTAAAAATAATACTCAAAGCATGTAAAACATATAAAAAAAATATGTGTACTCAAACACTTATGAAAGGGTTGGGAGTAGTTAGTGAAAAAGGGCGACTGGTGATGAATAGGTTTTTGAAGAAGAACAAGGTTAAGCTAAGAAGTCGTGACAGGACATGCCCCCGACACGATCGTGCTAGGGTTATCAGGGTAAACACAATCATGTCGAGGGTGTGTCTCTCCTCCTGAAAATCTCAAGAAAATTTCCAAAGAGCTTAAAAAGGGAAAACATGATCTTGTAAATACCAAGAGCACTGTACGACCCTTCTTAGCATGATTGCTTTCAGCCCGTGTCCTTCCTGAGTTTTACAAAATGGAAGCCAGTAAAAATTAGTGGCCCATGCATAGGCGTGTTGAACCAGTGCGCTGCTAGAAAATTCCAAGAAAAGTGTTTTCTTCCTCCAAAATAAATGATTTGGGCACACGAGATAAGAAAGACCATTGCCGAAACATTAAATGCATAGAAAAACACCTTGAGAGACACTGATTAAAGCAAACCGCATCAAAAAATAACTAAAACACGCAGATGAAAAATAGAAACAAAAAGGACACAAATAAAAGGAAACAAAACAACTTGGGCTGCCCTACCAAGAAACACTTGTTTTACATCACTAGCTTGATATACCTTTTCAGGCAAGGGAATCATGAAGTAAAATGCATTAGCCACTGTAGGAGAAAGAATGCCCTCTCTTATCGTATAATGCTTCAATAGATGCCTATTGACCCTGAAGGTTCCTTTAATGGAGTGAGATATCTCAACTACACTATGAGGAAATGTTTGTGTGATCAAGTAAGGTCCTGACTAATAGGATTTCAATTTTCTGGAAAAGAGCTTCAACCTTGAATTGAAAAGGGGAACTTGCTCTCTGACCTAAAATTGCTTATCTTTCTTGAGGTAGTCGTCATGAATTCATCTCGTTTTCTCCTTGTACAACAATGTATTCTCATAAGCATTGAGTCTATGCTCCTCTAGCTCATTCAACTAATATTTCCATTTTTCTGTGCATCTCCCTAAATCCAAATTCACCAGTTTAATTGCCTAATATGCTTTGTGCTCAAGTTTGACCAGCAAATAGCATTCCTTACCGTAAACCAACCCATAGGGTGTGTGCCCTGTGGAAATTTTATATGTTGTTCTGTAGGACCAAAGAACTTCATCCAACCGTTCTGACCAATAACGCCTATAATGATGAATGGTTTTTTCCATAATTATCTTTATTTCATGGCTTGTGACTTCGACTTGACCACTAATTTGGGGGTGATAAGTGGTGGCAGTACGATGGTTGACACCATAATTCTTCATTATCTTTTCAAACTGAGTATTGCAAAAGTGTGTCCCCCGTTCACTGATAATTACTCTTGGGGTGCCGAACTCGGAGAATAGCTTTTTTAGAAATTTGACCACCACTCTTGCATCATTTGAAGATAGAGCTTGTGCCTCTATCAGAATTTAATGTTTTAAAAA
>NW_024086674.1:0-22621 GCF_009730915.1 Dioscorea cayenensis subsp. rotundata
TGAGAATGTTTAAAGGGTAATACTAAATGTTAAGTGTAAATCAACATTCGCGAGACCTTATGGAGTCGACCATTTTCGTCAGCGGTGAAATGGCGAGCTTCCTTGATCGAAAGCATTGAGCGACTCGCGACGTTCGAATACATCTCCTAGCAATCACCTCAGAGCAGGATAATTCGACGATGTGCATATCAGGTTGTTAATCGACCCGTTGATGAGCCGTGATATGGCTGCGATTCATTCGCGGTATCAGCCAATCTTTAGCGGGTGGATGCGCGCGCGATGCGGAAAAGCATATGAACCTGCTCCCTCGATGCCTTCCAGTGGGCGTTGGCTTTCGTAAATTGGCCTCAGAATGTCGAAGGCGCGATAGCGGCGTGTGTGGCGAAGAAGGAAGACTCTACGCAATTGCGCTCACAAGGGCCCCTTGGACTGTCCGACCACGGTGAATTATCTCATGATAATCTCAGCCTCGATATAAGGCATGCGTGACTTAGATATGAACCAAGTCGATTGAGCGTGGTCTCGTTGTCGACTATCACAGAAGCGGCGTGGAAAAACCATTGTTACCAGTCTTTCCACTGTGGCAGCGAGTGGTGTGCCGCGATATTTTTCCAGGAGGTGGGTACCATCGAGAAAGCGATGGCACTGCGCAAGCCCTCTTGAATCACGATACCGTCCGAAAGAAAAAAGAATGCCGTTTAAAGCGATCGCCGTCTCTCTCCAGCGATCGCCATGATTTGCTAGGGATTTGTCTCGGCCGCCTTATCCACATACCAAAGCAAGCAGATCATGGGCTGGAGATGTCAGCGCTAGTCGAGACCACCCGGGCGTGCTCTTTTTCCCACCAAAGCTGCTTGCATGGTATGTGGACACCATGTTCCCATAGCGTGTCGCTACGAATGTCGATGGCCTTATCGAGGACGGTCCTTGAGCTTACGAATCACTCGTGCGCTAACCCAGTTTTTGGGCGCTTTCGGATGTGGCGTCGAACCTATGCCACCACGCAAGTGTGTGGCGGGTTGATTGTCTTGATTACGAAAAGTATTTTTGTTATACTCTTTTGATGCGTGAAGGCGCCCAGCGACAACCCGTGGCGGCGCATTCCCGCGATCGCCCGATGTTTTTAGTTCTTTATGAATTTGAAGTCGAAAATTCCTTTTTGATTGCATGATTTGAAGTACGTCCACGAAATGTTCGACAGGTCAGCGTTGACCAATATCCAGCGACAACACTTGAGAATGATCGGCGGGGAAGGAAGACATCCAGCGTCGAGGTCGCCCTGTGGGGATGAATGGGGAGCACTCGCGAGAATACGAATTCTACTGACACTTGATCGAATGAAAAGATCAATATGTTAAGCGGAGAATATAATGTTTAGCGATAATGACAATAGTTAAGCGTTAAATTAAATACTTAAACAATTAACTAATAACGTAAAGGACTAGTCTGATATGTTAACGGTGGCGGACGTATTTAAACAATAATGACCCCAGGACAGTGAAAATAATTAAAAAGAAAAGGAACTTCTGACGAGTAAACCTACGTTTTTCATTAGGATCGGCAATGGCACATTTTACATCTCGACGACAAGATCAACTACTGACACATTTGAAGATGGAGTGGGCGTGACGCATCAGATGGAAGTCGACATCGTTTTCTATTAGGGCGAACGGTTTTATATCCATACGGTGTGATGAACTTAACACGACAGAGAAACTTGAGGACCCCATCGGCTCGCATATCTCATTAACACCAATTCCCAAGAAGTGCGAGCCGTGAACATTAGCACTCTTCACTCCCAGTTGAATCTAGCAATACCACAAAAACTCTCCATAATATATCGATTCGAAAACGAAATCGTACTGAACCTAATGAAATGAAGAACAAAAGCGAAGGCGAGCGAAGAAGAAGTAGAAGATGTAAAAGAACAAAGCGGCGATCGAGCTGCAAACAAAAAAAGTCTGCGAGTTGTATGCATAGAGGTTAGATTAGGCGTGATGTGATTGGGCGGTATTTTTCCCTCCGTCCCGAGGGCAAAAAGGAAATATATGTCATTGTCGCGAGGAAGACATGTTGTCGTCGTTCGAATGAAAGTTCTCGACTCAACATGAGTCTACGTGTAAGCGTCGAAGCTTTTTATGTTTAAGCAGAGATACATATAGTGTTTAAAAATAACGGTTAGCTGTTTAACTAAAAGTCATATCATGTAAATAATATGTTATTGTTTTAAATTGAATGCTTTTCATTTGACATCAGCGTTGCTAGATGGGTACCTCACTGAGTCATTTGTTTAAACATATTTACGTATTTTTCTTAAACACCGTTGTCGTTGTTTAAAGAGTAACTTGAGTATTGTTTAACTTTTTCTATTGTTTTACTGATAGCGTTTTTTTGTTTCCCACGTTGTTTTTACTAGGTCTCTGTTTAAATTTGAAGTTCGCGATCGAAATCTGATTGTTTCGTTTTATTTATAAAAGATTTACAACATTTACAACATTTACAAAGATTTACTAACATTTACTGACATTTACATGACGTCCGCTCGGACTTTGGGCGCTCCACGACTCGACCCTCGTATAGCTGAAACAAGTGTGCATACGTTCGAGATGCTCACGTGAGTTTGCATATAGCGCATCGACTTGAACACGCAAAAGCGTACTGACATTAAAAAGGTTAAACAACACACGTTCATGAAAGCGACTATTAATCGATGTGTCGTGGTAGGACTTAAGCGGCGATCACGATAGTTAAACACGAGCGTATCGGTTGTACTGCGGCGTCGTTTTTCTTAAGCGTTAACGAGAAAGTCTCGAGTGGTAAATGTCGACCCAGTCTTAAAGGATGTTTCATGATCTCCCTCCTACAGAGAATCCTCCATGATCGCGTGATACGTGAAAACTTTCTTTTTCGTACCCAAGTCGAAATGCTCTCTTAATTGCTTTCCGTCGTCCACTGTGGAGAATCCTCTGCGTTCGAGGCGATTATGAGAGGACTTGACAGGCGAGAAAAAGATAGTTTAACTGGTTCGGTGATTACGGCTGAGTGATTCTCGAGATAAGGGAAGAAGGCTCACGAAACATCCTTTTCGAGATAGAGTGGTTGTCCGTGGGAAGAGGAGGAAGAGGAGGAGGAGGAGGAGGAGGATGATGAGGGACGACGAGGTGGTTGTCCGTGGGGAGGGTTCTTCACAGTTGTTATGGTGTGAAGTCCATGAGCGGTGACTCTTCAGTGTCCAGAAAAAAAGTTAAGCGCGATGGCCGACATTGGTGAGTGAGAGCGAGCGGGTGTTGGGAAATTTATGTTACAGTGCGTAGAATTAATCCGAGTCATTAATTCTTCACTGCGGGATCTACTATCTTGCCGCTGCCCGCGTGCCACGTGCCCGACAATTCGGATCGAGCGAAAAAGATCACCGTTTCTGCGAGACTTTGAGAATTTAGCGTTTATGAATAGTTATACATGTAAAGATAATGTTAAGCGGAGATGGGAAGTATTAAGCGGATATGACAATTATTAAACATATTAGTAAAATATTTAAGCGGATAATAGCAAATAGTTAAACATTATTTAAAATATACAGAATAGATAACCATAAGCGAGGAAGAACTTTCTGACGAAATGAACTCAGTCGTAATTCTTGTTCTTCTCGTCGTAGTCTGACTTTACGACCATAAGCGAGAAGGCAGACGATGGCGCGTACTGCGCCTCGACGATAAAAATCGATCTACATTTCGTTTGAAGATGAAGTGCGACTTGACCCGATCAGATGGAAATCAATTTCATTTTACATTAGAAAGCCGATTTATATATTTGGAGTATGATAATGAGGAGAATAACGAGATGTAATGTAACTCCTTGGCATTGTCTATCGAAAGCCAAAAGTGACCCGATAAAGGTTGAGCATGATGTGATTTAGGCGCTTTTCGCTTTCCCACTATTTTCGGGGCCAAAAATGGGATTTCGCAACGTGGGCCCGTTTGAAGTGAGCAGTGGGGGGTAAAAGGGAAGTTAAACAGCTATGGAAGGGAAATCTGTCAGTGGTGTGTAAAAAGTAGGAGGGTTTTTGGGAAGTTTTTGAAAATTACGAGGGTGAGCAGGTAATTTTTCCCTAAAACAAAATAACATAATATTTTTTACATCATTAAATCGTCATATTCAAAATCGTACACAATAATATATTAGTCGGTTTGATTGGTACGATTTGAATATATTAAATTCACAATCATAATGAAACTCCGGGATTTAATACATAATCACATTGTTTCAATAATAAATTCATTATAGACTAGTTTTAAGTCAAAAAATCACAGTTCATTTATATCAGATGCTTTGAATATAAATAATTTTAATTTTAAAACTTTTATTTGATAAAAAAATGCAAATAAAAATTTAAACTCAAATGTAATAATATAATAAAGTTCTAATTTGATCCGACCCTAACCTAACTTGGTTGTAGATTTGTCATGGTCTACAAAAGTGGTCACGGGTTACATTTGACTCAACAGAGCTCATAATACATTGACCAATAAGAATTATAACTCATGGGTCCACCTTCAATTATTATTCTAAATTCTAAACAACCCCACCTCTCAAGTAACAAATTAGAACATTGGATATATATGATATTCATGTAGACTTAATCACTGCCACCAATTGCATCACTTGCCATTTATTCTTCTCATGTATAGTGCCATCCCTTTTGGCACCATTTTTTTGTGATTTAATTTAAATCCAATTTTTAGAAATAATATTTAGGTTTTAAATTATAAGTAAATATTTTTTTTAAAGAAGATTGTTAGTGTTTTCAAATCCAACTTTAATCTTAAAACATTAAATTTTGTAAAACAAATAGTACTAAAAATCAACTGTGGTAAAAGTTGACCGATTAATATATGTAACTCCCATATAAAAGATTATTTTATGAAAAATTTAACTATTTTAAAACCTGAACGCTCATATATATATATGAGTTATTTTTAAATTAAAATTATGTGATTTATAACTAAAAAATTTAATCAATCTATTTTTTTTTTGGTTTGTGTTTAATTAGATTATATTGAGAAACTATCATTTGGGTGAGTAATTTATTTGAATATAAACTTCTTTAACTAATTAGTTGAAAAAAAAAAACACTCCAACTATTTAACTCAAACCAAACATGCCCTGATATATATATATATAAAGCCTTTTTTAAAAAAAATAAAAAAGAAACTAGTGAAAATACATGGTGTCTATCTCTTTTATAATGTCAAATAAAGCACATACACATAAAAGAAAAATAAAAATGAAGTAGGGATACACAAGCAAAGAAGTGGAGGGTATGCAAAGACATAAGCATATGATAGAGCCAGTCACTTCTAAGGCCCTATACACAACCTGTCTTCTTCTTGTGAGGTCCCTTTCTCATCTTTAACACCTCATTTCATCACCATCTCTCTTCTTAGCCCTTCTCTACACTACTCTTATCTCTCTCTCTCTCTCTCTCTCTCTCTTTCTATTATCTTCTTGTGTAATTTTAAGAAGATTGAGAGAGTGAGGTGAGAGAGAACCTAATAAATAGTGATCAATACTAAAACATCAATCATTTTCTAAGTGCTGTAATGAGTTTTTTTAACTTTTAACCACTTCTATCTTTCCAACCACTTGCATCACTCTTAGCAATAGGTACAGCCCACTTGTTTTGTAAGCATATAAAAAGTTATAGGTTTTTCATGGTTTAAAAGGGAAGTGATGAATCTTGAGAGCTAGCTAGAATATCATAATTCTAAGCCAATTCACAAGAAACCATGAGAGGGAGGGAGACAATGGCAAGGATATGCATGAGAATGACCTTGTGATGCCCAGGTTTCGATTCCATCCTACCGAAGAAGAGCTCATCGAGGTTCTATCTCAGGCGAAAGGTCGAAGGCAAACGATTCAATGTAGAGAGCTCATCACCTTCCTTGATCTCTACCGTTATGACCCCTGGGAGCTCCCTGGTTTGATATGTTCTTTCTTGTATTCTTAAATCCCTTCCAATTCAACTGGTATTTTAGATAACGTTTCTTTGTTTCTATTTGGTAGCACTTGCGGCCATCGGTGAAAAAGAATGGTACTTTTATGTTCCTAGAGATAGGAAGTATCGAAACGGTGATCGACCTAACCGTGTGACAACTTCTGGTTACTGGAAAGCCACCGGAGCTGATCGGATGATCAGAACGGAGAGTTCTCGGAATATCGGACTCAAAAAGACACTTGTTTTCTACTCTGGCAAAGCTCCCAAGGGCATAAGGTCTAGTTGGATTATGAATGAATATCGGTTGCCGCCAAATGTTACTGATCAACAACAGAAGGTGATCACAAGAAATCTAAGTATCTGTATTCTTCTTCTTCTTCCTCTTCTTCTTGTTCTTCTTCTCTAAATCTTGTTATAAGTAAAAGAGAATCCTTAGCATAACATGAAACATGTGATAATGAACAAAAGGTTATCTTGGAGATATTTTGAACTCACCTTAGCTGAAAGCTCTGCTAACAAATACACTTTGTCTTTCTAAAGGTGTTGCATAAGGATTTAGGGTTCACATGCATGTCTTGATTTAAATTTTGGTTTTCGATTTTGGGTGTTATAAATTAGGGTTTGCTTTAGATACTGTTTGACGATTTCATATCCGCTATCTAATATATGTATTTTTTTTTTTTGGATTTTAATTGTTTGTGAGAAGTAGTACTTAGATCTTATATGATTCCTGGCTTTGGGTATAATTTTCTGTTTTTAATTTCATATTTTATCTTATATAATTCTTTAGGTTGTTAGTATTAGGGTTGGCTTCATGATTTTCAGTCCTTTCCTTCAGATCTCTCTTTGTTTGTTTTGTCAATGTTTTGTTTTTCATGTAACATCTACAGTCCATTATAGATCTTCTTCTTCTTCTTCTTCTTCTTCCTCATCTTTGTCGTCATCATCAAATTGTTAATTTGGCTTTTCATGAAGTTCTTATTTCTCTGTTTCTCATATTAATGCTTTTCTTTTATATAAATAAAATAGATTGAATCTGGTTTTGGATGATTATCTGAATGATCTTGTGCTTCTATTCATGACATGGTATAGTTTGTTCTTTGTTTTCCTTGCTAACCCTAATTCTTCAACATTCATTTATTTTCATAGCATGATACTTGTTCTGTTGTAAAACTTTATCTTGCTGAATTGAGAATTTTCATAAATTAATCTTTGATCACATATATATATATATATATATATTGTCTTTGTCTTCCAGGCCGAAATCTCTCTTTGCCGTGTCTACAAAAGGCCGGGGCTCGAAGACCACCACCAAATCCCAGCCTCAATCTCTTCCAAACCATCAAGCTCCCAAAACTACATTCTTTTGCAGAAAAAGAAGCAGATCAACTTCACAACACTTGGAAACCAAGACTCTTCATCATCTGAAGCCGAAAAATTAGTGAACAACCAACACTGATATCAACAACATCTACACTTCATCGTCTTCCTTGGTCGTTCCATCATCATCATCAACTCAGACAATGGAAGAAGATGGAAGCACTCCACCTTCAACAAACCATGCTCTCCTTGCTTACACTTCACCACCCCTGGCATCAACCTCAATTGATGAGCTTAATAAGATTCTAAATTACCAACAAAACTACAGCATGATCAACCCCAACAACTACCTCACTTTTGCCAATCCATCCACAATCACTCCCATTCAACTCCATCATCCCTAATTCCATCCAAAAACATTTCCGACCAAGCTATGGGATTGGAATCCCGTCCCCGAACCCGACCGCGATTACACTATAGCTTTAACTAAGAGCTAGGTCTAGTCCTACTACCAAGATCATCTTATCTGTAACCTGTCAAGCTAAACTAATATTGGCTGACAATATGAAATACTTTGGATCACTAGATACCTTCAATGCTAATTATTTTATGTTGTAGTACATGATATCATGATATAATATTGATCAGTTTCAGAAGAAGAAGAAGAAGAAGAAGAAGGATGATGATGATGTGGATGCATGTGTTCTGACTTGTGGACATGAAATAACTAATGATGAAGGCATGCATGAGTGAAAAGAAGACTTGCAGAATTTGTTGGCAGTTTGAGGATAGAATGTGAGTACCAAATGCAGGCATGTGAATCTCTTATTGTCCTTTTTGTTTTGCATGTTGGTCATCTTATTTGTCTTTCTCTTTTAGTTTGCACTCTCATTTAACTTCATTGTTTTTTTCTTCTCACCACTTGAACTTGATCCTTGATCAGTAATATGGAGACAATGTATGTGTTTGACTTTACTGGTTTTTTTGCATGATAGCTTGCAAATGTATGAATAAAAAAAAAAAGGGAATTTAATTAGTAGAAAATGAGTGGGAGAAGTGTGGGCAATCTGGTCCATTTTTTGTGCCAGTGCATGCATGCATGCATGAGCTGTTTCTGCCCCCACCAGTGAAGTAGGATGCACCACTTCTACCTACAAGTACAAAATTGTTCTCTTTATGTTGATTAATTTTTCATTTTATATTGTGATTGTTACTTGTTAGATAAAGTTGATTCAATCTAAAAACTAAGCAAGGTAGATGAGAAGAAAACAAGTTATATATATATATATACATATATATATATATATAGATTGAGATATAGATAGATAAATATAATTGCTTTTAAGAAATATGAATGAGTGGGGTTTGTTTTACTTTTTAATTGTTTTTGAGAATTTGAACACTTATTTTGAATTGTACATTAGACTTGATATTTTTAAAAATAATATGCCAATTTGTATGTAAATATTTGTTTTAGTTTTGTTGTGTTCTTGTGTGTTTATGTATTGCTTTTGAGGTTTTTCATATTAATATATTTATTTTAGTTTTACATAGTTTATATATATTTGTAATAATTAAGTTATGGCATGTTTGATGGAGATAAAATTTCAAAATATATAGTTATTCTTTCGTGAAACAGATTAGAATATGAACATGTTTGCCAATTTGGTATTAGTTTAATGACATGTATCTAAAATTTATCTAATAACTATTAATATTATCTGAAAATAAAAATTTTGTATGTTAATTTAATAATGATTTGTTCTGCCTTTTGTTTTTTTTAAAAATATGTATAACATTTTTATCAATCTTTCGTTTGATATATTTTGATAAGTACTATTGTTCAAGTAATTTAAGTGACATATAAGTTCATTTGTGTAAATAATAAATTCAAATGTTATTAGATTATATTGGTAGTAACAACTACTATTATGTTTCTATTTCTCCACAAGTGCATAAGAAGAACGGTTAAAGAGATTCATTAATTTGATTAAATTATATATACCCCTCATAGTTTCATGTTGGATATAATTATTATATCTTTGTTACACGTTAATATCTATTTTTCCAGTCATTAATTTGTTAAACACTATTGCACTGTATAATTTTATGGGAGATTTACATATATATTTTTTTAAATTGATAAAAGTTATGTATATATATTCTTACAAATGATATATTTATAATTAGTATACTTTGGAGACTAACAATGAGTTAGCAAATACGAGAATATTGAAGATAGAAGGATTATCAAATTACACTTTTAGGTTTGTACATATACCCTTCAAAAAGATACCTTCGCTGGCATCATTAAGTACTATCTTGTTTTAGAAAACATCAGCTTGATTAAAATTGAGAGCTTTAAATAATCATAAGATTTTGTTGGGTCCTCTTTGTTTTTTTACTTTAATATCTTAAAAAAAAAAATGTAGATAATGATGATAGCTCCTCTAGATGGGTGTCATGGGTTATTGATCACTCAATATTTCATGCAAGCACATACATATACAATCAAACCATAAAAACAAGAAAAGAGACATAAGGATTGTTTGCCTAGTTTAGCTCAACAACAGCCTAAATTTAGAGAATTTAGCTAAGAGATAAATCTGCTACGAAATTGGAACAAACATGGGAACAAGTCTCACTTATCCTCAGAAAAGATTACAAGCACCTTCTTTCTTGATTGCTCAATGTCCACTCTTTCACCGACACACTTAGGTCTAGCTCTCTCCTCATGACGCATCCTAAATCTTCATGGTAAGGTCTTATAAAGACGTTTCCACGTCCTAAAAATAGAACCTCCCTCTTTTAGAATCTCAACAGCTTCTAATATAAATTTAGTCGTTGCAACTCTAGGTGTAACCAAACATATAAAGTGGCCCTCTTATTGATCTTGATTGAGTTGTGTCTGAGTCGAACATATAACTCCAGTTGTAACTAAACATATAACTCCCGTTGCAATGCCAGCTCATCAAGACACCTCCAACCCTCCTAGTTGTGTCTGAGTCGAACATAGTCGAATTCCCCAGATTTTGACTTGCCATCAGCTAGCTAAACTCTTTACAGTCTCATCAATAGTACTCTCTCAAGGGTCCTGCGCATCTTCTCTATACCAAAGATATTTTTCAACAATAATTTTAAAGATCTTTAACCAAACTTGATCTCCAAGTTACCTAAATTTGGTTTTTTACAATCTTCTAGTTCCCAAACTTGATATTTCATTCATCCAAGTTTAGTTCTTAATTCACAATCATGTCTTCAAACTCACCATAACTCCATTCATATTTAGTTTTGTCTTTAAATAACTTTCTACAAATTTGAGCTTCGAGTTGCCTTGCTAAATATTGATAAAATCTTCTTCTCAGTTTGTTTTCATCTTGCAAAACATAGCCAATAGGCCTTGTTTGCTCTTCATATGAGATCCCACCCTTGAATTTATAGCTTTTCCAAAAATAGCTACTTCTTGAATAGTCTTTGGTCCAAAAATGGTTTCTTCAAGTTGACAACCGAGCTTTGCCATCAATCCCACATCATCATAGCTGGCACTGTGCTTCTACACTAACAAATGACATGCATGATGAGGAGTTTTATTAATAATGATCCTAATTAATGAAATATATGAATCTTCTCTGGTTATATATATATATATATATATATATATATATATATATTCTTGGTTAATATCTATAAATTTTTAAAAACAGTCATCCTCATTTTCCTTCGCCTTCTTTCTTACCTTGCTACTGCCAAGCAATCCTGCCATGCCATCTCTCTGCTCATGTCTTTTTTAAATTATTAATAGCCACTATCGCAAAGGTTAAGCGATAAGTTATTTAATTCTCATTCCAAAAGTTGAGAGTTTGACTCTCTCACAATGTGTGGCATGCAACATAAATAGAGTATACATGCAAATATATTTTTTGCTTGGGTTGAATATAAATATGCATTTTTTTTGGATGTTAATATACTCTACAAACTTTATTACTATTTAAAACTTAAGATATTTGAGACATATTGCATAAAATATAATAAATAAAATGAAATGATGACACATGGAAAAAGATTAACAGATAAATAAAATGAAATGATGACATACTTAACCTTCAGACTTTCAACAATGCTTTACTTGGAAAATGGTCGTGGAAACTTTCTAGCAACCCAAATTGTGGTTGGGCCAAAATTATTCATGCCAATTACTCTTTTAGAGAAATAAACGGAATCCTTTTCCACAACCCACCCAGAAATAAATCTTTTTTCTGGGCGGGTGTGACTTCTACTCTTCCCTCCTTCCGATCTTGTATCTCTAAAAAGATCAATAGTGGCTCCAATACCTATCTTTGGTTTTGACGGCGCGCGAGGAATCCTACTAAGAGACCAGCGGCCCGACCTTTTTCAATGATTGTAAAGCTCCTTGGATAACAATCGGGGCAATTCTCACAATTTATTAATAACACGGATCACATATTTCATACGGCCACGCATAGACACGCTATCTCCCTTCTTGATATTATCCACGAATGTTCTCACACAGAATGACTCTCTTAATTGGACCCTTGAAAAAGTGGCACTTTTCACGGGTTAAATCCTTCTATAAATATCTTATTGATGGTGGAACCCATGACACTTTGTACCCCCTTTTTGGGAAAAGTCGTAACCCTAGCAAAATCACTCTATTCTGCTGGCTAGCTGGAGAAGACAAGAGCCTCACTCTCTCTAGCTTATTCAAGAAAGGTTGTAATTTTCAAAATTCCACTGACACCTGTGTCCTCTGTCACAACGGTTCCGAGAACATTCAACATATTTTCATCGATTGCGAATTCTCCAAACGCATCTGGGCATTCTTTACTCAATCCTTAGATTCATCTTCTCTCCCACAAACCATCCCGCTTTTGTGGACCTCCTGGATTCTGTCCCTTACACCTCGACTCCGACCACTCTGGGACCTCATTTCTCGTGCAATTTTATGGAATATTTGGCTTGAAAGGAACTCTCGTATCTTTCAACAGACTGCTTTACCACAATTAAACATAATTTTTAAAACTGCTAATATGCTTCTTTCATGGTTTCCAACAGCTGCGGATAGACATCAACAAACACTCAATGAAGCATCACAGAAAATCAAGCGCTCCCTTGACTTCCTCAGCGCAAGGGCATCAAATCCTCCTGGCGAACTCGATCATGACACCCCATAGGAGTTGCTGCACCACTAGATCTTCTGACCAGGCCTGAGATGCCAGACGGTGTCTTCCGCCTGAACATGCTTTTACCTCCTTTTATTTTCATTTCTCTGTTTTATTGTACTTTTCTCCTTCACTTCTGGTGAGAGAATTTTATCCTTGTAATGTTTTTTTCTTTCTCAATAAATCAGTGGTTTATCCACTTTTCATCAAAAAAAAAAGAAAAGAAAAAGATTAAACAAAATTAGTATCAGCTAACACAATATAGTATAAACTGATATGAAAAAAATTATCAAAGATTCAAAGCTTCCGAAAATGATCTATTGATTTTAGAATTCCATGTTACTCTACTTTGAAACCTTATTATTGTTCTTTTTCTAAATCATTCATCTATTATCTCCTGGTAGACCTATTATTATTTTAGTAATCTCTGGGCTTGGGCTGGGAGAATTTTGGCAAATGCCAAGATGTTTTGGAACCAGAAGCACAACTATTTATTTTAAATTCCAAAATCATATTGCTTTAAATGAGCAGAGGTCTGTTTAGAGAAGGGTAATATAAAAACAATTTACAAAACATAAAATAAGAAAATGTCACTTATATTGAATATCATAAGTGGTAGTGCTAGTGGGAGGGTATTTATAGGTATTCAAAGGTTGAATGGACGGTCAGGATTAATTTGATCCAACGGTTTAAAATACACTAATAGGTGAAATAGTAACAATGCTGACAGCTGCTGCAGTAAAATATGTTTCAGCTATAGTATGGCAGCTTGTACAATACCCCTAGATGGTTGTTACTTAGTCATCATATACTACAGTAAATATCCATTATTTTTATAATATTCATAACAACTTAGATTTAAAAAATATATATGTGAATATAAAGAATGAAGTGTCCTGTAGCAATAGTGCATATCAAGGAAGAAAATATTTAATATGGGTTGGACAACTCGGATCGGATTATTTTCAGGAAAAAGAAAACAAGTTAATAAGGGAAAGGTCTTTTTGTTGTACTCTTCACTTTATATCTCAATGAATGTGTATGGTTTATCGAATTTTTTACAAATTTTTTTATTAGTTTAATACAACATTTAGTAATGAAAATAATTAAAAAAAAATACATGGTACATGATAAAGGGAGATATCAAACTCTTATGATACGGTAATCATCTTTTTTAGAAGAGTGATGCTATGTATGCCTAACAGACTTTCCGAAATACTATCCTGAATGACATGGCAGCTAATATTGAGTCCACTTCACCAGATAATCTTTTCTCTAGTCAGTTGCATTTAAATAAATAATTAAATAAATAAATAAAACAAGATAAAGTCTCCCGAAATGAAGACCTAGATCAGTTCCCCTCTTGCCATCACTAGCCCGTCTCCCCCTCTTGTTGTCGCTGTCACTGTTTCGGTCCAGGCTCCCTATCATGCAGTCTCCATCCCTGTCCTCGTCTCTTGCGTGGCAACCTCTCCTTCTTCTTCTCGCCCCATCCTCTTCTCAATCCCTCTCTATAGCATTTCTCAGCCCTGTGTCTCTTTTCCCCTTCATCGGACCAGCCGGAGATGGCGCTTGAAGGTTTCACGGGTTGAGAACATCGCCAACGGAGCTGAGCCTATGCCTCCTAATGGCAATCTGGTGCCTTTTCTGTCCTACTCCTTTGGCCTCTCTTCATTGTGATTTTTTGAGCTTTTTCTATTGCTTGGTGTTTTGCATAATCGATTGGGAGTAGGTGTAGGTAAATTGATCGGTAGAAAAAAAATCTTTATTGTTTGTGTTTATCTTGATGGTGTTGGTGTTATATTTCTTTCAAGCTAATCATTTTCTACTAATCCGCATGAGGGTAGTGTGTGCAAATTTGAGCTAGTGTGTGCTAGTGCATGCTTATGCTATATAATTGAAACTCAACATGAGGGTAGTGTGTGCTAGTGCATGCTTATGCTATATAATTGAATTTGAGCTTTGAATTTTGGAAATGATAATACAGTTTTGGTGTTAATTGTGATATCTTTTCTACTAATCCGCATATGCAAATTTGATCTAGAGAAAAGATAATATTCCCGACTTATTTCTTTCTCCTATATTGGTTCAAACATTTGTGATTCTAATACATGACATTTGTGATTCTAATACATGATTTAATTATCAATCTTCTGAATCATGTTTGGTATCCTCTGCCATTTGTTCTGATTGTATTGTTTGGTATATCAGTAACTCGATTGGTAGCTATTAATTCGATGATGTGTTTCTTCATGTTTGGGCTTTTGTTTGCATATCTGAGTAATATTTCAACTGCACCAAAGCAGGGACCATCAGCAGGAGTCGCTTCCATTGGTGTTCCATTCAACCTTGTGAATCATGATGGAAAATCAATAACTAAGAAAGACTTTCTAGGGAAGTGGACATTGATCTACTTTGGGTTCACTCATTGCCCTGATATTTGTCCTGATGAATGTCAAAATTTGCTATTGCTGTTGACAAATTGAGTAAGTTAGAAACATCCTCATGTGTAGAATATTGCTTATATGTTAGAATGCTTTTACACAATGTTCTGGCCCAGCCATATGGTGATGCATAAGATATACTTGCTTGTATATGAGCTTTTTTGGCACAAACTGATTTACCTATTCTTTGATAACATGTTGTAACTCAACTTCGTTATTTTTCTTGCGAAAGATATGTATCAAGCCATTGACATGTATCTTCAGGTATATTTTACATTTATGATTAATATTTACATTAATTGTGTTTTCTTACTATTGTTTATCCTCCATTAAAATTGTTCATGTTCATCCTCAGTTATTAGAGGAAGAGAAGATGAAGGTCTATTGTGGTATAAATTTTGAGAAGTTATCATCAGAATAATGCAAGCACTTGACTCAGAACTTAAAGTTTCCATCAAGAACAATAATTCAAGCTCTCATCTTTCAAAAGTCAAAGCTGAAAAGCCTGTTACAAAACACCACCACCAACAACCTGGAAAGTTTAGCAGACACAGTGCTGACAATGAACAGTGTGTCATTCTTCATGCAAATAGACTGGATCTCTCAATGGAAAATGAGAAGCTAAAATCACATCTTCAAGGGATGCAATGCAGACTAATGGAGCTGGAGAAAGTTTGTAGAAAAATGCAGACACAATCTAACACAAGTCATGAAAACCAAGTTATCCAGTTTTTCAACAGCAGGAAGATCACTCCCAAGACTTTGTTTATGAATTTTTTTGCAAATTATTTCACATATAATGTTGTACAACAATTGGAAATGTGTGTATTTGTGTGAGAATTAAAGTAGAATGTGAAAAAAGAAAAGATGGTGATCATCCTAACATTGATTACTTAAGTGAATCATTTCTAAAAACAACAAAATGGCAACGCACATCTCAAGCTACATAGTCTAGCTCTTTAAACATAACAAAACCAAAAATATAAATCACAAACAAAACCCACACTACATCTCAAGCTTAACATCTCTTCAAAACAAAACCCACACTACATTTTAGCTTGACAATTCGTTTTGGTGGATAGCCTTGGGTTGAAAACATTTTTGGCGGTGGATATCCTTTTGCCACCTCTTACACATGAAAGTGTGTAATATTTTAATTTTCCATCTTCTTACGATCTTGTGCTTCATTTTGTAATGTCAAAACCGTCTTGCCGAACAAACTCAATGCATAGATTGTAAACTTCTTCTTCTGGATTAAGCATCATTCCTGCCTTTGGAACAACTTTTCCATATAGTGAATCCTTCAGCTGTAATATTTTTTCTTTCTCTTTGTTTAGTATTTCTAGACTAGAAAATCCAGCTTCTATCCCATTTTTGCTTGGTTTAGAAGACACATGTTCCAATTCCACCATATTATACTTGATTTAGATCTATATTGAATAAAAAAATTTATAAAATAAGTGTAGTATGATTAAATATACTATCGTTAAAATTAAAGAAGAGAATAAAATCTAACGAAAGAAACCAAGAACCTTAGCACTAAAGAAAAGTTAGAATCTATTAACTTCATGCACAATCCTTTATAGATGCAAATCTAGCATTGCAATGCAAAGCATAACTCACCTTTGAAACATTGTTATCAAATAATAATAAATTAATTATTATGACAAACTTGTCTACAAATAAAGCTTGCCATGCATCTTTTCATCTTGGACAATCAACAAGTTCATTAGAATGGATTCTTTTCTCAAACAAATGAGGTACTATTATTCCTTTTTCTTTGTTTCTTATTTCTTCAGTTTCTCATTTGAGTTTGATATAATTCAATGATAGAAACTATCCAACAATCAAATAAAACAAATGATATAATTTTTCATTTGAGTTTGATATAATTTTTCTAGCTGGTATTATCGATCATAGCTATCCAACAATCAAATTTAAATCTAACAAATCCAAATGAAACTATGCAACGATAGAAACAAAACAAAATGCAACTTAATTCTTTTCATCAGTTAAAAACCAAATAAAGATTGAAAAACTACTTTTTCTCACATTATACCTGAAGAAGAGGAGTTACAAAGGGATTTATTCAAGTTCTACCAGCACTGCACAAGTACATAGACAACAGAACCAGAGTTTTTATGACAGCGTGAGCAGGAAAACAATGACTGATGACGTGAGTCAGAATGGCATCAACATGATGGGGAGCCGGGACGAGGATGGGGACGGCATAAGACGGAATGACGACGGCGTGAGGGGGAGCTTGGACCAGAACAACGACGATGAGAGGGAGAGACGGGCCGGTGACCACGAGAGGGGAGATAATCTAGGTCTTCATTTTGGGAGACTTTATCTTGTTTTATTTATTATTTTTTTAAAATGTGGCTGATTAGGAAAGAGATTATCTGGTGATGTGGACACCATATCAGTTATCATATCATTCGGGATAGCATTTTGGGAAGTCTGTTAGGCATGTATAGCAATATTACTCCTTTTAGAACTAGTGTGGCACTGAAACACTTTATGAGGAGTGGGTGTTTCAAGTTCTTTTTATGTAGAAATATTTATTTTAGCTGATATTAATAATAACGTCAGCAAGAAAAGTTTTAGATTCAAACATAATTTTCAAAAAAAAAAAAAGAAAAAGAAAAAAATCCCTATAAATCCTTAGACATCTGCATTTTGATATACAGGTCCTTTTGACATTTGTAGTGATATGCAGGTTCTTGTCTTTTGGCTTCATCATACACATGCAGTCTCTAAATACATCAAGTCACCCTTTTCACTTTTCATTATAGAATTTATTCTTCATTTTAACTTTCATTGTCTATTGTCTACTTCAAATGTTTCTTTGTTGTTAGCTACTTTATTAATGGTGCTACAAACTTGTGCAAACTATATGTTTGATTGATAGCTAGTGATGGAGATTTCCAAATGATGTATTCATGAAATATATAGTTAATATGGAGTTGATAAGGCCGAACCAATAGTAGAAATTAAGACCTTTGCTAACTCACAACTAAAGTTTCATGCAAATGTTTAGCCAACAGTACGTTCTTATCTGACTTCATTTTAATCTTGATATAGTTAAATGTGAACTTGAAGCATGTTATATAAAAGATAAAAGTTGTTTGTGTTGATCATGTCTATAAGTATCTCTACAAGTAGTTTGGTTTTTATCAACATTTGGTTAGAATATACAACAAATTATTTAGATTCTTAAGCCAGTTGTTTAAAATTCACATGGTAAATTATTGTTTGGTGTTTGTCTCAATGCATATTGTATTTCATTGAGGTCTTTAAATTTTTACAACTAATTAGAGTTTAGATGGTCAAATAATTTGTTTATATCCTCTAAGCAACTTCTTGGAGTCTCTACCCAAGTATTAAGTGAGCTACATCATAGTGTTTATTTTTATTATGTCCTATTGTTTAGTTGATTAAGGTACTTATTTTTATAGGCAACTATTTGGAGTTGGTATGCAGGTGGTAGTTCTTTACCACTTTGGTGTTTATATTGTGATGTGTGGTGTATATAATTACCACTTAGGTAGTGTTTGTTTTGCGGTATTTGAAGTTACAATGTAATTGCAAATACCACATTCAAAAATCCTTTGTTTGGTTTGAGGGATTTTAAAACACTAAGTTAAACCAATTACTCCCACGAATGTATTTGGACTTATGTCCAAATTGGGCTTAAGTCGAAATACCAGTAGTTGAAATATCCTTAGATGATGTATATATATATATGTGAATATATACATATACACATATGCATATATGCATATACACACACATATATATACAAGCATGCATAGGTATGTTTACATGTATATATATACATACATATACACATATATCTATACATTAATGTATACATATGCATATACACACACACACACACACATATATACTTATACAGATTTATATATACACACATATATTCATATACATACATACATACATATATATATATATATATATGCATACACTTATACATATGTATATATACATATACATACATACATATGTGTATATATCTGTATAAGTGTGTGTGTATATATATATAAACATACATATCTATGTTTGTATAAATATACATATGCAAATATGTATCTATACATGTATATATACATATACATATATATATATATATAACAAATCATTTCAACTAAACATAAAACTTTATAATATAGTATCTCTAGGTACTTGCCATTGTATTTTAAAAATCAAATATTTCAAGTTACATTGTAACTGAAAATCCACTGCATTTAAATTTACATCCAACCAAACACCATCTTAGCGTAAGTGCAAGTGTTGTAACAAATAATAAAGTGTGATATAAAATTAAGGTTATCGATCTAACAAGGATTGAGAGTACTAATACTTATTAGTCTTTTATTATTATTATTATTATATATATATATATATATATATATCGTATTGAAATAATGAAGTCCGAAAGTTGAAAGAAAACTAAAACACGAACTTGAAATAAACACACTCGAAAAATGAGGGATAGTCAATCAAATAAGAAAGATACTCAGACAAGAAATCCCTTAGAAATCTAGACAAAAATACTAGGTTGATATCATGTACATTGGACTACGGGTGTTCTAGAATTATGTAAATCCCTTTCTTAAAGAGATTAGCAACTAATCCTATATGGAACTAAGTTGAAATTTCTTTCTAACCTAAATTCCTTATAATCACATAAAAACTCTATATGAACTCCCAAATGAGGACTAATTCATGATTCCCTAATTTATGCTAATCTTTTTCTTAAGGTGATTAGCACCTAATCCTATATGAAGTTAAATTGAGATCTCTCTCCAATCTAAATTCCCTATGAATCCGTTAGCAATCAAAGAAATCTGAATATATGGTTAATCTTATTTGGAGAATTGCGGTAGTTGATTCCCTTAGTAAAAAGGGGGTTAGAGAATAATAACATTTTTTAGTATGTTCATCTAAAGAATAATGGTATAAAGGCCAGGAATCTTGAAAATTTGATGGAAGACTAAAACAATGTAGCTCTAGGGAGAATATATCTACCTGTACATAGCCTATCTTAGTTATTAAGGCTTTGTGTAAGTGTTGGCACTATTTGTACGATATAGAATATTACTGCGTACTACTGCGTGTAGCACGGGTAATCTTTACCCATGCAAGGTTTGAGCTTCTCTCTATATAAGAAGCTCCCTCTCATCTATCAATCATATGTAAGAAACCCACCAATCTTGCAATAAACTCCATCTTTCTGTAATCACCTTCTTCTGTTTTCTTTTCTTCCTTTTGTTAAAGACTTTGAACTAACTCTTAGGTCACCAACCTTGAAAAGAAAATCCCCCTTTTTACTGGTATAAGAGCCACTGTTTTGATCAAGGTAAAACCTCTACTCTTTTGAAGTCCTTTGGCTTTTAGGGGGTAGATCTCTTACGGGGTCTCTTCTCTGGTTCAAGAACAATGTTTTCATAGGTTATGAAACTCTTTATTTAGTTTTTTGAGTTAAGAATTGGCTATTGGCTAGCTGAATTACTAAGTTGTTGTATGATCTCCAAATAGTACCCGTCTAAGTATCTGAGTGGGAAAAAGGGGAATAGTGGGATGAAAACATGATGGTTGGTATTCAAAACCATTTCCAGTTGGACTTGTTCTTGACTCTAGATTACTAAATCAAAGAACTAATAACAATTTTTTAGTATGTTCTTGTCTGGAGAAGAGTCTCGTAGTTTTTCTTGAAGTTCTTTTAAAATTTTTAATTCATTCTTTTTAATCTAGCAAATTATCTAAAAAAAAAGTATCAAAAGTATTTACTTTCTCTGCGTGATATCTACAATAGAATTATATGATATTATTTCAAGTAGGTACTTAAATTTATATTATGCATATTTTGAAGAAGAAGATTTAGTGTGAAGACAAAGTCTCTTTAATAGTATGTCTCTTTATTATGAATTGATTAAAATAATATTCTACTCTTTTGATGAATAAATACAAAAATAGTATCACTTATTACGAAGTACCAATTACAAATTATCAAAATATTGTAATAAAAAATAATTATCCACAAAATATCATCTCAAAATTAGTATTTAATGGTATCAAAAAGGTTCAAAGGATTCTCAGAAAATATTCATGTATATAATTCAAAATAGAGGAACCAGCCTTTACACTAAAAAAAAGGGAGGCCTGGTCTGGTCCAATCACTTCTCTAATTTGGAAAAGGAAGACGTGACACTTTTTCTCAGAGAATAAGTACATGAAAATTATCTAGAGTCTTGATGAATCAAGAAAAATTAGTTGAAAAAATAAATAGTTTAGTAAATAATGTAGATTTTGTTTTTAAAAAATTACTAGTAATTGGAAAATCATTTAGCAAAAATAGACCTATAATAATAAATTTAGATTATATAAAAAATAGTATAGACAAAAATAGAGACAATAGTGAAATAAATGAATTATGTTTTTATGAAAAAGTTAACATTAGGTAAAGAAAATAAAATAAAAAAAAAGCCAATATCTCCTTTTGTAGTATGGACAAAAGAAAAATTAAACAAACCACCTGAATATAGAATGAAATTTCCTAATGAATTTCTAAAAGAAAAATGAAATATTTACTTCATTGCAAAGATCCAAAGACACTGTGCAAAAAGTGATAATAAATTTAGATTATAGAATGAGATGTGATAAAATAAATCCATATACATTACAAGATCAAATAAGAGAACAACAATTAGCTTGGTTAGAAGAAGCTCATGAATTTCTTATTTTAAAAGAAAGTTTATTTAGAGATTTATAAAAAGCTGAAGAAATTAAATTTGCCCAAAATAATCTCAAAATATGGAAAAAAGATCTAGAAGTAAAGTGGGATAAAATACAAGCAAAATATTGTTAAAATGTATTTAAGGATAATGGATAAAAAAATTAGATGAATCCGCACCACCTAAACCACCACCAATACAAATAATAAAAAATATAGATAATATTAGAAGATTTTCAATATGGAATTTATCTAAAAATAATAAACCAATTAAAACTTTTGAAAACTTATTACCTCCACAAAAACAAATAGATATGGTTAGAGAGAAGAATATACAATTAATTTCAAGAGATCAATTATATAAGCATGGTATATTAGAATTTAAAAATAGATTATATGAATATTATAGTGAAATTCAAATATGTAGTCCAGTTGATAATACCCAAATTTTATTAGATCTGATTTTCGAAGATGCATATAATGAACTTACTAAGGCAGAATATACAATAGTTCAGGATTAATATTAGTAGGAATTATTGGTATGCATAGAAGAGGATTAGGAACAAAAGTATTATTAAGTTTAGTAGATACTAGACATATTGAAAATACAACTAATGGAATGATAGCTTTAATGGAAGTAGATCTGAATAAAAATATGGAATTAGTTTATATAACACCAGATTTCTTAGTTTCTTTAAGCACTTTGTATAAACATATCAGACTAGCCATAAAATCTAAAGGATATAATATGACAAGTATGGAACCAAATTTATTAATTACTAAAGGATTTATTTGACAAGTTGCAAATAGTAGTGGAATTAAATGCACTTTAAAACCAGTTTTAAAAGTTAGTGAAATTTTAGGAAGTAAAGGAATTGCGGCAATAGAAGAAAAATATAATTCTTCCAGCAATACGTAAAAA
>NW_024086675.1:0-19928 GCF_009730915.1 Dioscorea cayenensis subsp. rotundata
TACATAAAAGACACATCTTTCAAGCTCAAAATATCAAGTGAAATGTCTCCATACAAAACTCATAGATTTTCGATATGGGTTCAGTTGATCAAATAAAAAGTTTGTAATACCACAGGTAAAACTTACTATCTAGCATGTCGGGGACCCATAGGGTTTTACCCCGCATGGTAAACATTACCTTGAGGTTTTCGATGGGAAGGTCTACTCGATCTCCGATACCACTATATCCCTACGGGTCATGCGCATACTCGCGGATGTTGTGATGTCGCTCAACTCTACTCCCGTTCATTCGGTCAAGAATCTAGCATATGTAAGCTTTTACAGCAGTGTTTAGAGAGTATGGAGCATTAGTGCTAAGAGAGCATAAAGAGCTGAAGCAAAGAGAGACAAGAGAGACAAGAATGTATTCACAAATAAAAGGAACTCTTTTATTGATTAACTTAGGGACTGGGTGGATACAAGGGAAGAGATGAGAGTAATGGAGAGTCTCTAGAGATAGTGGATTTAGGATACTCTCCTTACAACCCAGGGTGCCTTATATAGGCTCCCAAGAGACTTAACCCTAAGAACTAAACTGGTTACCTAACTTAACCATGGTCGACACTATTACGTATTAAGACACATACCTAATTGTCAGCGTCAGCTAACATGACAATTACTAAACCCATTAAGTAAAGCACGCTTCTTCATACAAGAAAACCATCGTCACATAAATGAATTCTATTTTACTACACTAAAAACAAATACCGACTCTAGCAATCCTAAATAGACAGGAAAAACAACAAAATAAAAGCTACATAGAAGCTAGAACCTATGTATTTTTCGGGCCGACCTCGCCTCGCCGACCTCTTTGTCGAGGCCTCACCGCTTGACCTCTTCGCGGTGGCCCCTTGAAAGTCATAGCCACACCACCTACATACGTACAGAACAACGGCTAGAAGAAGAACAAGGCATACCATGGCGCCAAACATATAATAAAGCAATCTGACCATCTTTACCTCCTATCCAACAGTAAGCATGTATACCACTCCGGAAGAGGCGAGACAGATCAAAAAGCAAACCCACAACCTGTCCAAGTCCCCATCTCTGAGGATGGGTATTGGCGCATGACTGCTTGGGTGATTGAGAGAGAGAGAGAGAGACGCTAGAGGAAGGAGAGACGGGTGGTGAGAGAATGTTGGCCCCTTTTAATCTGTGAAAAATCTGGAAGCAGCACCAAACTTCTGATCTTCAGCAGCTGCAGCAGCATCAACTTGGTCTTCAATCACCCAAGACAAGTTCAGTTTTTCCTCATACCTGTATGAAAAACAAGTTTAGTTACTATTTTTCAATATTTCCAAGACAAAAATAAAATCACAACAAAGATGCAAGATAGCAAATGCAGAAAAATCAGTAAAGCATTACTCATTAACCTGCAGATCATGAATTAGTTTGTTGCACTGATCAATTGTAAAAGTGGAAAACCTTGTCAATAATTATAATGATGAAACGAAGAAATCTAAAAACCCTAAAACCTAAGAATTTATTTGATTATGGGAAGAAACATCAATCTAAACCAAGACATGCATATAAATAACATGGACCACCACCAAAACCACTAAATCAAGATCCCCAACTCTTCCAACCATGGCAAGAACTCAGACATTATGCATGGAATATATAGGGTATTCAATCATGTAAACGTTGCATACAAAGCTTTGATTTCATGGGAACATAGCATTCAAATTATTTTTTCATTCGTGAATCCAAGCTCTTAGCCAATGTCCTGTGTTCAGCTTCTCTTTCCTTGTTTTTATGGTTTTCTTTTGCTTTCCTTCCTTTCTTGGTTTTTCTGGTTTGTTATCATCAAATTCCATCCTATCCAAAAATCATTGCATAAGTACTGAATCAATTTTATTATCCCCAAGTCCTTCTAACATTATGGGTTAATATTTTTTTTTTTTATTTTGCCTTGAGATTGTTCTTTTCCTTTCCAGTACACTTACATCATATTTGGCATTCTCTTGTGGTAGGGGCCATTGCATCAAATTAGATCTTGCCTTTTTGTTTATCAATTGTCATATAATTTGGAACATCAATAATAATGTCGTTATTCCTTTTTGTTAACTCTCTATTATTGATCTCATGTGTGCTAGCTCATGTATGACAGGAAAACATCACGAAATAGATGTGTACAACTACTTTCTACTTAACAGAACATACAAAATTTTCACTTTTCTGTTAGGAAGACTGGATGTAAATTAGTTCATCACACCTCATACGCAAGTTTTCGTTCATATGGCATATCTTTGTACCAAGCAATAAGTAAAATAAATTAACAATAAAGCAACAAATAAATAAGGAAAAAATCAATGATGAGACTCAATTACGAAGAAAAGAAAACAATCTAATAGTATTCAATGTTTGCATACTTTTATTCTAATACACTTTGTGAAGGAAAGGCTGGAGATAAAGACATCAAGACTAAGTCAATTTCATATTTCATCCACTAAAATTTATAGCAAACATCACATTGTGACATGAATTAATTGCCAGATACAAGACTGTTATCTCTGATATGAGTGCGCTATAACTTGAAATTTGAAAAGGAATAAAAAAAAACTAAACTTAGTTAACTGATGTGAGACTATAATTACTTCATAAATGCACTATGGTTTGAACAATAGAGTATTATTATGCATAACATAAGCTATTGAATTATATATTGAAGAAGCCTGTCATATACATAGTTAATTTAGTGACCAAGTAGTGATAAGCAAAACAGATTGTGTAGCAAATTTAAACTGATACCTTGAGAATAAGGTATAATTTTACTTTCTACAACAAGATAATATACCAAAATAATGTTCTAGAAATCTTTGAACAAATTGACACTTTGAACAAAATATGCATATTAACATACAGACAATATAAATTTTGCATGATTCCTTTTTCTGGTAAATTATTCAATTATTTTTAACATCAAGAAATAAATACTTAAAATTACATAATTAATTTCCGATGCAACCTGACCAATGCCCAAAAAATAAACAAACTCCGAATTCCAACCCTAAGTCAAATTTCCTTGAGATGTCTTGTATTTGGAGACAAATCCTTTTTGCTTCAAAAAAACACGGCCAAACTAATAATAACCTTAAAACTATCAACACCATTTTAACACATGCAAATTAAAAATAAATGAATAAAACAACTTAAAACAATAATCCTAATGTATAATAAACCATACATACAAATACAATATTAATAAAACTAGGATCCATACAAGCATTGCTATAAAATATATATATACTCTTTTGCTTGCTTGCTATAAATATACATTTATATTTATATAAATATATACTTTTGCTCCACATTAAGCACAAGGGATCATTATATCATATGCTGCGAACTCTCACATGAGTATATATATATATATATATATATATATATATATAATGAATGAAAATGAATGAAAGATGAATACATGAGTAATAACTAATAAAATCATCTCATTTGCAAACCACTCTCTCTACCAAAGAAAAATAAAAGATCACTTGGCATACCATGAAGTCAGCCTTCGAACCTCAATCGCAAAAAAAATTGTTCTCATTAATTTATTAAGGTTATATCATTATATGGCGTAGTCCAGGTTAATAACAATAATTTGTATTTTTCTAGTAATATATATATATATATATATATATATATAATTAACTAAGATGAACATGGGAATCTATTCAAAAACCCTGATTGATGACGCTAATGTTCTCTCATCTTTTCATCCTCTCAAAGTCTCAATCAATATGAAAAACAGAAATCAGACAAAAATATATACCATGCACTAAGATTCTTACTTTCTTCATTTAACCAAACATGCATCAAATTTTACTTTATCTCTAAGTATTCACACTAATTATTCTCAACCAATATGAAAAAACAACTTTGATAAGTTAACATCATCAAGATATTAATTAATAATGTCACATTAATTAAACAATATGATTTATCCACAATTCCTTGTTCTTAGTTCTTATTACTCTCAGTACTCAGTCATTTGCAGACTAGTTTAACAGATTCCCATGGATAAGATATTTTATATTTCTCACAAACTACGTGAAATCCAAGAAAGACTGCATGTGACGTGGGCATCCCATTCCATGTCCAAAACTCTCTTATCTTTTCTTGGTTATTCTAGGTTATTCTCAAGATGAGGGTGATACTGCAGGTTATCTTTTCTTGGTTATTCTTGGTTATTCTTGATATATATATATATATATATATATATATATATATATACTGAATGGAATGCCAAATTAAACTTTGATTCTAAATATCAGATAGCCATCAAACAAAAACAACAAAATAATTGGAAAAAAAAAAAAGGGAAAACTAGAGAGGAACATAGACAGAAAGAACTCACATGGGATTCAGAACCAAGCTCGTTGCTCCACTCCAAATTAACCCAGTCGGAAAGTCCCCAGAAATCTCAAGAACGCTCCCACTAGCTCCAATCCAGCAAATACCCTCTACCCATGCCACATTCCTATAAACCAAAAATCCAGCACTCAACACAAACAAACCCCAATCCCTCCCCAAATTCCCCTCATAAACAAACCCTAAATTTCCAAAAACCAAAAAAAATCACCCCCGAAATCCAACCCAAAACCCCAACCCAATCCCCCTAAAAAACATATCAATCCACAGTGAATCCAGCAATTAAAAACAACAAAATACAACAACTCTTACCGAAAAATCAAAGAAGCAGAGCACACGGGCATAAAAGAGGGAAGTCTCCAAGCGGTGCTTGGCGAACCGGATCTTGGAAAGGACCTCAGATTCAAGTTCCTGCTAGGTGACGGCGTCCATCGTCGTACGGTCGTACCTGGACAAGGGCAATCGTTGTTTTGTTGTTTTGTTTTTTTTTCCACGTACAAGAGCAATCGTTACCGTTCTCCTTCTTCTATTACTTTTTATTACTTTTTTTTTTAAATTTATCACGTGAAATTTTTGGAATTGTTTTTTTTAATTTTTGAATTTCTTTTTTAAAATTGGATGTTTTTTTGGATTTTCTTTTAACTAATCCTTTTCTTCTTTTCTTACTTCCATGCCAAGTATGATAGCAGACTCTTTTTTATATTTTAATTATCAACTTTTTTTTATTTTTATTTAAAATAGGATAATGATAGTTTTTTTAAAAAAAAATACTTATCTACTCTTTTTTTTTTTACTCCTATTTAAAATAGAATGATAATTTTCATAAAATTAGGATTTGTAAAACCTATATAAATAGTCGTATATATTAAATGGACATCAAAAGGTGAAAAGTGAACTTAACGAGCTAGCTAAAAGTTATATAATCCATACTCAATGAAGAAGGGTAGTTACATCATCATATGTGGCATTCTCCTGTGGTTGTGCATGGTATTAACCATGGTGTTGGTTAATTATTTTTTCCACTTCCCAAAAGGCATAAGGCCATTGCAATTGTTAACGGTCAATTTAGTATTGGCCATTGAAACCCTCATAATAATTTACATATGTTACGAGTACGGTGGTGATCACTTCCCCTCATTTTTCTCCTTCTGGGGTTTGGTAATGTGCTTTTTTTGGGCAATGTTTGGGTTGATGATGGCTTTGATATATCCAACGAGCGCGGTTGTAGCACGACTTGGAGGCCTGGGAATGTTTGTCATCGCAAATCTCATAATTGCTTGTTATGTAAAATACACCAACGATGAACCTCTATCAGGTGATAATAATCAATCACTCAATCTCTCTTTTTTAATTTTTTACATTATATATATATATATATAATCAGAAGGGCGAATGTGGTCTATTTAAGTCATTTTGAATTCAAAACTTTATAGAAACAATTAAATAAAGAGCCTTCAGTTATAAATGTAGGTTTACTATCCAAACCCTACATATCATCGCCTTGAATATATATATGACTTGCTGATTCCTTTAATAAATATATATATATATATATATTATTTAAATTAATAAATAATTTCTAATACATATAAATCTATCTGTTTGTATGGATGCAGGAGAGGAGTTAAAGAAAAGAAACAACAAATCAGTTGCACCTTTGGATGTCTAAGTTTAGGATTTATTATTTTTATCATTATCATCATGGGTATATATTACTAAAATAGATGTATAATTTTTCCATAGAATAAATTTGAATTTTTTTTATTATATTTATTTTTTATATTAAATATAAAAAATATCTCTCAATGGCAGTATAGGCAAAATAACGGGTTATTTTTTTAGGTGGGTACTTTATTATGCCTTTGTTACATTTTGAGCACTTCATTTCAATTTGTATCAAAATGAGCACTTGACTTCGATTTGCTTTCAGCGAGAGGGCACTGGAACTATTCTGGTGATGGGCTGCTGACGTGGTTGCCGGAATTCTCACGTGGAAGGCTATGTTCCACGTCATATACTCACGTGGAAGCGCCAAGTGGACGACTAAAGCACGTGGTTGATCTCCTATGCCACATGGGATGCCACGTCAGACTAGTTGCTCTTCTTCTCCTTCTTCTCCTCCTTCCCTCCCGAGACCATCTTTGCCCTCATCTTCGTCTCCCCCCTCCCGTGAAGCCATCTTTGCCCTAATCTTCTTCTACCCCTCCCCTAATGCCATCTTTGCCCTAATCTTCATCTCCCCTCCCCATGAAGCCATGTTTGCCCTAATTTTCTTCTCCCCAGTCCCCTAAAGTCATCTCCTGCCCTAATCTTCATATCCCCGAGTGCCTTAATCTTCTTTTCCCCGATTGCCCTAATTTCTTCATCTGCGCCTGTACGCATCCAATAGTATACTACTGAAGAAACTTTCTCCACATTGTGTGTTCGAGAATTGCGGTGTGTCCCTCATGGAAGTTGATTGGATGATAAGGCCAGCAGACTGAGGATCACCAATTTATTGTAAGACATTGCATGTATACTAGTTTTATGTTTATATGCACATTATTTTGCCACCTATGTTGGAAGTAAATCAATAGGAGATAATTAACAGGACAATCTAATGATTTATTTGTTTAGATAAAAATCTACATAATGCACTGATTGTACTAAAGGTGCTTTACTTACTTTTCTAGATCTAGTGGTCAATGTCTCTTTTTCTTTCCTTTGATCTATGCATTTTTAGTCTATCTTTCTGTTGTATCAAATAAATCCTCTCTGTAATTTGGTGCTTGTATTTCTAACTTAATTTTTTTGTCAATTTACTTTTGATCGCATGTCATTGTGAACTTTTGGGAGTTTGCATTGTAAAATGCATGATTTAATGCCAATTGGTTTTTGTTGTGTTAACATGTGTTCCTCATTTTAATGCCAAAAAGCAAGGCTAATGTTCATTGCATTATTTGAGGGTAATATGTTTATATGTTGTTAAATACTTCAAGATGTCTTTGTTTAGATTAAAGTCTACATAATGCATTGATTACCAAATTGTTTTTCTTTCCTTTTTGTCAGCACCCAATAGTGAGTATTTCACAATTAGATTGTATTACACTTATGGTGAGGTACACAAGTTCGAGGGCCGTAAACTTGCTGGTTTTGCTGATTATTGCTACCCTGATAAAATATCTAAATTAGAGATAATAAACATGGCAAAGGAGATGAGTGTAGCTGTGGATGGAACTACATTTTGGTGGCTGAACGTAGTAGGCAGTAATATGGGGCTGAGGGAGATAAAGAATGATGGAGATGTCTTGGAATTAGCTTCAAGTGTTGGCCAAAACAGGATATTAAATATATATGCAAAGGTTTCCAACTTAGTTGCAAGAGATAGTCATGTCACAGGACCTGGTGATCAAGCAGTAGATTCTGAGAAGAGTGACAGTCAAATGGAAAGTCCTAGACAGCAGAAAGAAGGGGATGATGGGAGTGAACTTCATGATTCAGAATATAGCTTCAATAGTGAGGAAGTGGACAATGATGAGAGCAGTGATGGTGTGGAGGGGCATAAGCAAGGTGCACAACAAGGCCATAGAAGAGTTGAAGGTGTTCAGGATCAGACTACTGTCAGAGATGAAATTGAATCTGAATATGGTGAATCTGAAGAATTGTATTCATATTCTGAGACAGATGAAGAAGGGATAGGTCCAAGTAAGCCCAAATATCCAGAGTTTCATCCTGAGCTTGATATGAAGGACCCCCATTTTTGAGATTGGGATGAAGTTCAATAGTTTTTGGCCAATTTAGAGAGTGTCAGGGGAACTATGGAATTAAGAACAGGTTTTGTAATGAATTTTAGGCCAAGTAATAAGAAGAGATGCAAGGCAATTTGTAAGAAGGGATGCCCTTTTCTATTTATGGGCAGCTCCCATGATTAAAGACCCAAACACAATTCAAATCAAATCTGAATTCTTAAACATGAGTGCACCGGGGAGCACAATGTGAGGCATGTGAGTTCAAAAATGGATTGTCGAGAATTATCCGGATCAATTCGTAGGCGGATCCTTCATGAGTGCGTGGCGGTGTATCAAGCAAGCTGTGAAGCACAATCAACAAGTGGACATCAGTAGGCTGAAGGCTTGGAGGGCAAAATGCATTGCAAAAAGGTGATGTTTATATTTATTACTTATGATGTTTCAATTATTTCAATTGTTTTGGTTTTAATTTCTTATGTGTCATGTACACGCATATTAGATGGTGATGAGGGTGAGCGGATCAAGAGTTTATATGATTATAGACTTGAGCGCTAAGAACTCATCCAGGTCAAAATATAATGTTCAAGTGTAGTGAAGGCATATTTGAAGGAATGTATCTTTGCTTGGGTCCATTGAAGGCAGGTTTCATGGCAGGATGCAGATCAATTATTTCACTTGATGGTTGCTGGCTTAAAGGACAGTTTGGGGGCCAGCTCCTCTCAGCTGTGGGAATAGATGCAAATGATTGCATCTATCCCATAGCATGGGCTGTGGTGGAGAAAGAGAACTATGCTAAGCGGAGTTGGTTCTTGGAGCTACTAGTGCAGATTTGGAAATCATGAATGTCCACCATTTTGCCTTCATGAGTGATAGACAAAAAGGTAAGATGCCTTAACACCTCAATACTGATGAATTAATTTGTGGTTTAGTAAATGCTCTCATGTCTAATTAAATGTTGCTTTCTTACTGTTTGTTTGTTTTTTTCCCACTTTTGCTATATGTTCCATGTTGTGCATGCGCCAAAATAAATCCACTAATAGGGTTTAATACCAGACATTGCAAGAATTATTTCCAAATTCGAGCATAGATACTCGTGTACGACATATACATAGCAACTCGGGGAGTAATTACAAAGGAAAAGCTTTAAAAGACCAACTATGGAGGTGTGCTAGGGCTAGCTTCATCCCTGCCTTTAACAAGGAAATGGAAACCTTAAAAGCAATGTCACAGGATGCCTATGAGTTCTTAAAGAAAATAGATCCCCGACATTGGACTAGGGCACACTTCAAGCCCTAATTTCATGTGTGACATGCTTTTTGAATAACAACTTTGTGAATGTTTTTAATAGTGTTATACTTGATGCTAGAACCAAAGGGATAGTGGCATTAAACGAAACCATAAGAACAAAAGGCGATGTGCGGAATTCAAAAACAAGAGAGATGCAATGGCAAAAATGTGAAAGTGTGATTTGTCCTAAGATACTTAAAAATTGGAAAAAAAGCAAAAGACAATGATTTTCTCCCATAGTGTTGCATGGTCAGGGGTTGACCAATACCAAATTGTAGGCAATGATGGCCAATTTGTTGTCAACACAAGAGAAAAGACATGTACTTGTAGAAAATGACAATTAGCCCGGAGTGCCACTGTTCTCATGCCATTTCACGCAATATATTACAACCAAAGACGAGGCCGGAGAATTATATAGATGAGCTATTATAAGGTGTCCACATTCCTAGAAATATATAGGCATATCTTATACCCTACACAAGACAAAAGTTGTTGGCCAAAGAGTCCTCAGTGCCCTATGATACCACACGAACCGTTAACAAAAAGGGGAAGAAGACTATGCTAAGAAGGAAAGATGCAACTGAAGAACCTGGATTTTACAGAGGAAAAGTGAGCAGAACAGGCAAAAAATCACCTGCAGCATATGTGGGGCTGCAGGGTCATAACTAAAAAGATTTCATGGTCAACGGTATATGAATTATATTATATTGCATACAAGTTCATTCTTGTTTTTGTTCTTAATAATTCAGCTTGCATTTTATTATGTGGCATGTCCAGGGGAACTAATCATCCCCATCGATGGGCATGGAAGGCAACCTAGGGCCTTCTACAACAACTAATCCCTACGATGAGGGTGAGTTAATTACACTATATGAATATAAGTAAAATTAGTTTTCTAATCATTCTATTGTCCCTGTAGGTATCTCGGTAATGACCCTATAGATGGAATAGATCCACATGTTCTGGAAGAACATATGCAAATGGTATGAATATGGTTGTATCAACTTAACTTTTATAATTTGGAAACCAATTTGCTTTTTCATATTGTGTCAGGTTGATCACTTCATTGAATCTCAATCCAATGAAAGGCCTAACGCAACTGAAAATATTCGATGAGAACACCCGTATCACGGTACTACTATTGTCATCAAGCAACACAATTTAACTATCTTCAACTGATGCTTAAGTGTTTATGATCTTCAATAATATAGGTTATTAATACACAAGAGCGGTGTTTAATATTCTTTCGGTGAAATGAGGCCAACAAAAACTAAACTTCAAGTCAAAGGAGGGAAAAAAGAGCCCCAGCTTGAAGCTACCCCAAAAATTAGTGGAAAAACCAAAATTGAAGTCTGTAACAAAAAAAGGAGACAATGGATTCCACCAGGAGTTAGTAGTGCTTCTAATCTTTGGAGGGAATGCTTGAAGGAGGACCAAGCTGCAGAAATTTTTTTGTAATTTTTGTTTCTAAGGATATAGATAAATTAAAAGCCTCGATGGCATTTTTGATGTTGCACAGTGTAATTACCTTCTAAAACAGGCTAAATGAATGAAGTATAAATTTTTGCTCTCAAAATTTTGTCTCAAATTTACATACTTGTCTCTTAAACAGATATTACGATAAACATACATTATGTAAAATAGATAAAGGGTAAATAATTGATAATTGTCTATAAGAAGTAATATATGGTGTTAATACATGAGTTAATTGCATTTAAGCAAAGGTTTCGATGAGTTTTTAATAAATGAATTACGTGATTTAATCGAGAACTAATCACTACATTTAATCAATAGTTAATACACGCTTTTAACCGCATATAAGCGATATGACAAGTTCGGTATATAGTTTTTAAATCGAATAAAAGCAAGAATCATTAGTTGTAATATGAGAGAAGGGGGAGATCTCACGATCCCCCGATGTAACATCTTTCTCTACAAATGTGGCCCTGCTTTGGTCTCTCGAATGTAGATGCAAGGGTGGAGATGAAGATTAGGGCAAAAGATGGCTTTAGGGAGAGGGTAGAAGAAGATTAGGGCAAAGATGGCTTCACGGGAGGGGGAGACGAAGATGAGGGCAAAGATGGTCTCGGGAGGGAGGAGGAGAAGAAGGAGAAGAGGAGCAACTAGTCTGACGTGGCATCCCATGTGGCATAAGAGATCGGCCACGTGCTTTAGTCGTCCACTTGGCGCTTCCACATGAGCATATGACGTGGAACATAGCCTTCCACGTGAGAATTCCGGCAACCACGTCAGCAGCCCATCACCAGAATAGTTCCAGTGCCCTCTCGCTGAAAGCAAATCGAAGTTAAGTGCTCATTTTGATACAAATTGAAATGAAGTGCTCAAAATGTAACAAAGGCATAATAAAGTACCCACCCAAAAAAATTAACCTCATCCGGTCTACTGTATATCCATTATCCACCATAACAAATTGGACAGTGAGTTACCATTACCATCTTCAAACCCTTTTAAAGCTCTCTCGCTCTTTACAGCGCCATCTCCTTTCCTCATAAGTACTCCTTCCATGGCGTGACACGCACCCTTTCCACCCTTCTTCAACTCCCCTCACAAACTCCACGTCCCCTCGAACAACAGCTCTGTCATCCTCAACAATGGCAAAGACTTGAATCCCAAATTAACCTCGCTACCGCTTCCACACTCGGGCGGTGCGAAAACCACGTACCACCGCTCTTTTTGTTCAATTCGCCCACAAACAGATCCAACTAGCTTGTTCTCGCTTTGGCTGAACTGCCTCCTCACACACCCTTCACATTTTCTCACATGCCACCACGTCACCATCGCATGCATCTCCGGCGCCACCGGATGCCGTGTAGACGGAGATGGAGAGGGTGGGCGAGGAGGAGGAGATCGCCGTTGCCCATGGTTTGTTGAGAGAGATATGGTGTGGATTGTGGAGATAGAGAGGATGGATAGGGTGATGAATGGGGAGCCACGGATCACAAGGAAGAAGCGGAGAGAAGGTTAATTGGATGTCGAGTCAGGTGGATCGTTGAAAGGAGTAGATGGTGAGGTCTTGAGTGAATAAGGTTTGGTAAATGAAGTTTGGAGTGGAGAAAATCATGCAGGATCGGTAACAAAGGGAAAGGGAAGAGAAGAGGATTTGATTAAATAAGGCTAACCAATAAAATTTTTATAAATATGTTTGTCTAAAAACTATAATATTTTTTTAGACTATATATATACTAATTTGTAAAAAAAAAAAAATCAACTCATCAAGCAATAGACTTTTGTAAAAATAAAAAATAAACTATATAAATCAATTTATAAAATATTAAAGAGCCAAATAATAAAGTTTTACAAAAATTTTTTTAAAAATATTATTTTTTATATTATATGTATTAATTTGATATATATATATATATAACAAAAACCGTGGGGTCATGCCCCCGTTCGCTCAACCTTTGCTCATCCTCACCGACGTATACAAGTAACATAATCTCATGCGTCTTCAATAAGTGTTAGGATACTCACGTCCGCCTTCTTCTTTCTCTTGTTTGTTTTTTTTTCCTTAGGGTCCGTTTGATACGTAGCCAAGTATATCACAAACAGTACATAACAGAACAAGTAGTTATGGTACAACACAACTACTTGTGCTGTACCTTGTTTGATATCTTATGGACAACACAAAATTTTTTTTTTATTGTTCTTTGATTTCTTTAGTACTGGACAAAATATTGTAAAATTACTTCTGGTACCCTATGCACTGTCATATGTTTGTTTTACAATAAACAAATTCACAAATAAATTTCAAGGTTTTTCTCAATTTCAACATTAACTAATTAATTTTTTAATAATTAATTAACTTATTAAATTATAATTATATTTTTTTAATTTTTAAAATATATGCAAAAATATTTTATTACTAAAAACACATGATAAATTCTGTTAATATGTCAATCGACTAAACAATAAAATTTGTTACTCTATAATCTTATTAAATATACTATAATCTATAATCTATATAACCTAATTTAAAGAAAATCAGGTTTCAAACAATTAATTTTCACATTTTTTTACTATATAAACAAATTTACAAAATGTCAAGAGACTAAATAATAAAATTTGTAAATATGATCTTCTAAAATTATAAATTTGTAAGACTATATATACTAATTTGTAAAAAATTTCAATTTGCAAGCAATAGACTTTATATAAAAAAATTTATTTGTATGATATCAAGGATCCAAACAAGAAATTTTTATAAATATTTTTTACTAAAAATATAATTGTTATATATTATGTGCATCAACATGAAAAAAATATATATAATATTTTTTATTTAAAAAAAGTGGGAGCAATGTGCATATATTTTTATCAACGTGTACCTAATATATATATATATATATATATATATATATATATATATATATATAACAGGGCTAATGTGCATTAACCTATAAAATATGTTCTTATTGGGGGAATACATGGCCATGGACCCAACTTGGGCCTACCCTAGCTTTGTCCTGATCTTAGAAACCAAGTTCCATATATATATCAACTCTATTACATGAATTTTTGAAGTTTTTCACAAACAGTGGCTAAATCAAGAATGAACCAAATTCAACAAATAGAATATGTAACAAACTAACATTAATAAAATATAATTATAACATATATAGTTGTCAACAACTACAACAAAATACGTTGCAATGAAACCTATAAAGTTTGTCAACTACCATACAAAAAACCATAAATAGTTATCATGAAATGAAAGCTTATAGTAGCTACATCAACTTAAAGACATACATCCATGGATACAAAAATATCAACTTCACAAAAGCTACACACCTCTCATACTATGCAAAGATTATGGTAATCCCATAATTTTTTTTAGGGGTGGCAAAAATCCGGGTCCGGACAAAACCGGGTCCGGACAACTACTCTAATAAGTAACTAATTTAATGTCCGGACCCGGCCCGGTTTTAAATCCGGACAAGTGTGCCTTGTCCAAACCCGGTTTCTTTCAAAACCGGGTTGTCCAAATGTCTGAATTTTATTTGAATCCTATAATATACATTTAAAGTTCATTCAAATACTAAACTATAAAAATAATTTAATTCATATCAAATGCAAAAAGCAATGCCCAACAATCCAAATTAATTCATACAATAATCCAAGTTTTAATAAGTATTACATAAAAATACATGTCTTGATAATACAAAATTAAATAACAAGCCAAAAATAATACCCAAGAACCCATGTCTTAATGATATAAAATCACATACACAACTTTAATGCAATCTTCAAAGTTAATTAATCTCAACTTCATTTGAAGATTGATTTGAAGTTTGAGCAACAAGGTCGACCTTCAACATCCCTTCGGTGCCATCATCAAAATCTTTCATTTTTCCATGGCCACCTAGATAATAACACAACAATTAAAATATTTGTATTAGTCTTCATATAAATATTATGTGAGTGTTGTTTGAAATAATAAAATTTCACAAACTTACCCATTGATGCATGTAACCAATCTCGTCCACATATTAAAGCTTCTACAATGTCTGAAGTGAGAGAACTTCGATATTGGTCAAGCACTCTACCTCCTGAACTAAAGGCAGACTCAGAAGCAACTGTGGTAATAGGAATCGCCAAAACATCACGCGCCATTTGACAAAGACGTGGATAACGATATTGAGCAGAGCTCCAAAAATTCTAAAAACATTCAAGTTTTTTCTTCTATCAGATGGTGGCTCTTCCAAATACAAATCCAATTCTGACTTGCGTACTTGTGAAGCCAAGCGCTTACTTTGAAATGCTTCATAAGCCTATACATATTAATCATGAAAAAGCAAAAGTCTTTAAAAAAAATAACATAATTAAAATAATTTAATTGCTTATGACTCATAAGTACTCACCATTAATGGATCATTTGGATCCCCTTCAATAACTTGGTCTTGAGTTGTTTGGATTGTATAAGAACTACCTTGATTTTGTAAATCAATATTGCAATATTCTCCAAATAACTTTTGAAGCTTCTCACGAATATTATTCACCTTGCTATTGCCTTCATCATCACCATAGAGTTTCATAAAAGCAAATTCAACAATATCCATTTTATAACGAGGATCCAAAATCACCGCAATAGCCAATATAGCACTAAAAGCTCCCCAATATTTATCAAACTTTGATTGCATTTTTGACAATGATGAACTTCTAAAAAGAATGGGATTTTTTGCTTCTTCTTGCAATATACATTGGATTCTCCACATCCCAAGAAAGAACAAATTTGAAGTGGGATACAGGGTGCCCGAAAAAATATTTGTCACATCATAGAACACTTTCAAAAACTTGACCATGTTTTCAATTTGATTCCATTCTTCTAAAGTAGGGCAATGAAGATAATTAGAGTCACTCAATGAAAGATGAATAAATGCATCTCGATAATGTAAAGCCGACTCTAGCATAAGATATGTTGAATTCCATCTTGTGCTAACATCTTGACGCAACCCTTTTTTGCAATTGATGCCCATTTGTTGTGCACAATCATGAAACTTCTTCTTTCGAGATTGTGACCCTTTCATAAATTTCACACTCTCTCGAATCTTGTAAATACCACTATCAATTTCTTTTAGCCCATCTTGAACTATCAAATTCAAAATATGCGCACAACAACGGACATGAAAAAATTCACCATTGAGAAGCAATCCATTTCTTATGCAAAGTTGACTTTTAACAAAATCAACAAATGAATCATTAGAACTAGCATTGTCCAAAGTTATGGAAAACAATTTTTTCTCCAAATTCCACTCATTCAACAAAGAAGATATCATTTCAGAAATTGCAAACCCAGTGTGTGGTGTTGGCATGTAATGGAAATTTAAAATTCTCTTTTGTAACATCCAATCTTTGTCAACAAAATGAGCAGTGAGAGAAATATAACCATCAGTCGTAATGGATGCCCATAAATCAGATGTAAGACTAATCCTCCCTGGTACTAATTGTAAAATGTCAAGCAACTTCTTTTTTTCTCTTCTATAAAACTTTAGCACATCAGCTTTAATTGTATTGCGTGTCACATGCTTAACATCAGGGTTAAGATAAGAGATCATATTTCTAGTACCCTCATGCTCTACAAACTGAAATGGGTATTCATGCAAAAGAATTGCCATCACTATATTCTCCCGGTGTTGTTCTTGATTCAACTTTTGATGCCTAAGTTCAACATTGCCCTTTTTAAGTGATGAAGACATCAACATTTGCCCCACATCATGATTTTTTCTTGCAGGACATTTTAAAATATGTCGTTTCATTGTATTAGTTCCATAGCTACTATCAGCTACTATTATAACATGACAATGTTGACATTCAAACCCTTTTTCAAATTATCACCATATATAGCATGATTTGTAGGAAGAGGAACAAAAGTCATTCCATACATTTGATGCATTTTTTCTTGGCCTTTTAGTATTACCTTGATTGTCAACCACACTACAAGATCCATCAATTTCTTCATTGGATGACATCTTTCAAATTCTACAAAATAATTTAAAAAATAATAATTTAGAGTGTGAATGGTGAAGCAAATAAAGAATTTAAACTAAAGATAAATGAGCTTTTGAAATAAACTAAGGTGTTCTAATTTCATGAGATGGACAAAGAATTAATGAGGAGGGAGATAAAGATATAGAGAATTAAACAAATAAATAAATAGATAGATAAAGAGTAGAGAAACATACCTGAAAACACGGGAGTTATGATCATCACCGGAGATGGAATTCGTGAACAATCAAGAGGATGAAAATGGAGTCGTGTTGCAGGCTTGCAACCTTCAGCTTCTAAGCATGAAAAAAAAAAAAGCTCACTGAAGAACAAAAAGCAAATTTCCCTCACTGCACACATGTGAGTCATGTGACACAGCACTAATCACGATGAAGTTATAAAATTTTAAATCACAATCAATGATTCAATGTTCTCATTATATATTAAATATTTAATCAATCATTCAATATTTTAAATCACAATCAATCATTCAATGTTCTCATTATATTTTATATAAATATTAAAATATTTAATTAATAACTAAAAAAAGATTTGGGCTTAGGTAATTGGGCTTTATATAAAAAATTTTAAAATACAAAGGCCCGGTTGTCCGGATTTTTTGGGCCGTACCCGGCCCGGATTTAAATCCGGACAACTAGACTATATCCGGACCAGGCCCGTATTAACAAAACTTCTGTCCAAACCCGGTTTATTCCGGGCCGGACAAAACCGGGCCGGCGGGCCCGGACAGATTATTGCCACCTCTAATTTTTTTCACAAAACTTATCCTTTGGACACCATTCAGCTCCCAAAAATATTTCTCATACTCAAGCTTATGAGAGAACTTAATCATTAAATCAACCTCATCATCCTCGCTCAAACCAAGCTTCTTTACCTCTTCACCTAAGTTTCTTGCCATAGGAGGGTCCGACATTTTTTCACAATAAGTAATATGTCGGATCTTCGTCATGAGACATATAATTGTCCATATTCTCAATAAACTTGTTAGCAACATCCAACATTTTTTGACATTTTTGTGGAGGCCTAGAGATATTAGGTCCATTAGACATATGATTCTCTGTAGGTACCGCCGAAGTATGCTCCTCATCAAGCTCTAAATCGATCTCAATGACATTATTTGTGTCATCATTCAACCCTTCGACAACATCTGCTGAAATTTGTCTCAGACTCCTCGCCCATTAGCACGATCCTTACCAAAAAAATACCTTGCAATCTTTCAAATTCTTTAAACTCCTTATTTGCATGATTTCCCACCTTTTGATGTTTCTACTAGTTTAAAAAAAATTGTGAATTAGATTACTTGTTGAAATCACACACACACACACACACACACACACACACACACACACACACACACATATTAGCTATCACATAATAAGTGCACAATAAATTTAAGAATAATATTAACAACAACACATGTACCTGTAGATATTCAATCAAAACTTGCTCGCTGTCAACTACGACGCACTTTCTTGCATCATTCCAACCAAACCCGCTTGTGTTCATCATGTCCACTACTTCATTCAGTTTTATAGACCACCTTTTCATTTTGTTAACTACTTGCTTGATAGAAATAATAATACCAAAAATGCTAGTTGTCATTCTTTTTGTAGCCTCCTCATGTGAGGTCTTGAGTGAATAAGGTTTGGTAAATGAAGTTTGGAGTGGAGAAACATGCAAGATGGGTAACAAAGGGAAAGGGAAGAGGAAGAGGATTTGATTAAATAAGGATGGATGTATTCAGGTTGGTTGCCGTTTTTAAAGACTAAGTTTTGGAAGAAGGAGTGGATGGGGAGAGGGATGGAAAGAAGGTGGATGGGTCTGGGAGGACTGTGGATTAGGTGTTTGGGAAGAGGAATGGCTGGTGTTGTGGTAGTGTCATTTTAATTGGGAGAGAGATGGAACAGTGGAACCTTCAGTTTGCTTGCACAATCTGCATTGCAAGGAAGTAGTCCATTTCCAAACTGATTCTTTGTGATATATTCTTAGAATCATAACCTGAATAGTGGTATGCCTTCAGCTCATCTTAGCAGACCCACTCTTTCTTCAGATTATTACAAACACAATGAACGGTAACCTGACAAGATACTATTCCAGATTTTAGTAAATTGTTAAGTTGTGTGGAATATTCTGTTAATTGATATAATTGGATTAATTTTTGTAAGAAAAACGGGATCACCGAATTTCAGTATTTTTGTGTGGACAATAATTTTGGACATACCGACATATTTTTTTGTTATAGAAACTCAGTAGATCCCAATTAATGCGTGCAATAACCCCTCACATCGGGGTTAAACATCGACCGTGTCGACACATTACTCGACATAGAAACTATAGTTTCGCACTCGCTCCGCCGGTGAAGAATAACGGCTTCGATATTCGGCTCGGGTCACCGAGGGTAAACCTATGAGTTCGAAATCCGACTCGGGTCACCGAAGTTTAAATAAATGAGTTATGATATTTTTGTTTTTGGCATTAGTTGTTGGGGGACATATATGCTTGTTATTTCGGTAAACTAAATCTGTTATGATTTATTTTCGATTTCTGGATTTCACTTTGATATTTATTCCGTTTTGTTACATTTTATATGTTTTTAGAAATTATTGAATTTTTGTGATCCCGATATTTTTAGTGGTTGCTTACTGGGCTCCCAAGCTCATTAAGTTATTTTCTTTTCCCTTTCGGATCGGGGAGTAGGGTTGAGTGGTGGAAAAACTTAGCAAGGATCGTAGGGTATTTCACCAGTATAATTAGCTTGTAATAAGTACTATTTTTTTGTGTGGGCCTAAGTTTTTGATTGAATTAGTTGTTTTTGTTTTTTTGCAAACATTCAGTTTAATTCTTTATTCTGTTTGGATCAGGATTTGAGGCCTTATATGCCTACTTGGTTTCGGCCTTGTAGGTGTACGGCCGTTTGTCGCGCATGTCCCGGTCCATAAAGTCGGGTTCGGGGCGTGACAAGTTTCAGAGGTAATT